>NW_022713643.1:873900-891146 GCF_011630105.1 Anneissia japonica
CAAAAATGGCCCAAGCACAAGAATTGCACTATAACATTGCTGTCTCTTATACACATCTAGATTTGTATAAGAGACAGGGGTACTAGCTGTTGTTGTTGTAGATAATATACTAACATTTAATAACATCCAAGAAGGTCACAGTTAGTTACACAGTGACGTACATCACATAAGTCCGTGAAATTTCATAGACCTACCGTAGGTAAACATAGAAAGAGCAATAATAGTAAAACTCGAGCGTCACGACATTGCGAAGTGTCTGCTCTTGTTCCTCGTATCGTACTCACCCGAGTCAATCCGAGATGGCCCGAGTGAAGTTTCATGCAAATGTTTCGTACGGAAAAAAAAAAATCGCGGCCAGGGTTGAATTCGAGTCCAAGTAAGCAGCGGGTACTGCAGTGTTGAAAGTGATTAATACATGTCGTGATGGAATAATAGACAATAACTTGATTTGCGTCACACTGCAGTACCTGCTCTGCTTACTTGGACTCGAATTCAACCCTGGACATCAGGCGCAAGCTCGGTGGTCTAGAGGTATGATGCAAGGCTAGTGATCTGGAGATCGTGGGTTCGAGTCTCACCCGAGAACAACTTGCGATTTTTTCGCAGTTGTTTTCAAATGTACTAAGTATTCGGTACGGTACATTTCCACGTCAGGTAGGGCAAAATTACACCAATACATGTTCCTCTTGACGCAAATCCAGTAATTGTCTATTATTCCACGACACGACAATAACAATTACTTTCTAGATATACATAATAATAGTGATGGTGACGATGTGGATGATGATTTGATTTCTGTATATATAATTGATTTATACACACACACATATATATATATATATATATATATATATATATACATATATACATGATTTGATTTCTGTTTATATAATAATTGATACATACATATATATATATATATATGTCTAATTCAAATGTAATTACTTTCTAGATATACATAATAATAGTGATGATGACGATGTGGATGAAAAATGTCAATATGTAAGTAATACTGTATAAAGATAAATCAAGTAGAGGCATGTAAATATAAACTATGTATAAAAATATATATAAAATCATAGTATATGAACATACCTTCACTAGTTTACTGAAAGACAAAATTGGAAAAATCAAACAATTAAGCCGACAAGACCCTGTACTGAGACACCTCAACCATGATTCAGACTCCATTCTATTCGACTGCTTCCCATCATGGATTAGTCAACATAAAAATAACCTGTCATCGCCTACCAATATCGCCAACTTATCAACTTATGAACTCACTGTAAACCAAAAAATACTACTACAAAAGGGGCTCACATTCTGCCCCATAAAGAAACTGGACGCCATCAACATGTGTTCCGACATCAACGAATTCACACGTAAAGTCAGAATTAAAGAGTTTTTCAAGGACAATCCGCAAACGTTACCCACGAGTATGAAAAACGTTAACACTGTAGATAGACTTTGGACATCGGCTAATAACAGAAACGTACACATAGACAGCTTTGTTAACGCTGCCAAGGCACATTTGAATATGTTCATTCAAGAAAACGACGGCAAACGTGAAGACCGCGACAATTTGACGAAAGGCGAACGCTACTCTATCAAACAGTTAAAACGCAACAACGATATCACAATAAAACCAGCAGATAAGGGTGGTTCTATTACCATTATGGACACTAATGATTACATCTCTGAAGCCGAATCTCAACTATCTAACGAACAATTTTATAAATCACTACCCAAGGATCCCACTAAATCCTTCAAGAGAGAAGTCAAGCATTTGTTAGCCGGATTAGGAGACGACATCAAGAAGGCTACACAAAATTTAATCCCGAATGAACCCAAACCGGGCACTTTTTATTGTCTACCTAAATTGCACAAACTACCCAAGCTTATCTCTGAGGCTACCAAGACAAACCCTGAGCCGATAGGATTAGACACTCTTTCAACCCCGACGAAAATCTACGACCTTGCTAAATCACTACATATTACTCCACCAGGTAGATCGATCATTTCAGGAAGAGGGACACTCACTGAACATCTATCAGGTTATATCGACTCTATCTTGAACCCGCTTCTTATTAACATTCCGAGCTTCACGCAAGATTCCACCCATTTCCTCAGGAAACTCAGTAATGTACAACAACTCAATTCTGACGCGCTACTAGTGACTTTGGACGTTACATCACTATACTCAAACATCCCTCATGAAGAAGGTGTAGCTGCATGTACTAAGTTCCTTAATCGGTTTCATTCTTATGAGACAACTTCGGATATTTGCTCAATCATCGAATTTATCTTGAAACATAACAATTTTATGTTCAATGAAAAACATTTCCTTCAAACCAAAGGAACGGCAATGGGAACAAGAATGGCGCCAAGCTACGCCAATATTGTTATGGCAGACCTCGAAGATCGTATATTATCCAACTACCACCTCAAACCGACATTCTACACCCGATACATCGATGATATTTTTCTCATATGGGAACATGGTCTAGATTCTCTGAAACAGTTTGATACGTATATCAATAATATTCACCCCAGCATAAAGTTCACACTAGAGATGTCTCGCACTGAGATACCATTTCTCGACATCACAACGATGCTCCATAACGGCGATCTATCCACGACTATCTACTCTAAACCAACGGATAATCACAAATACTTAGACTATTTCAGTTTTCATCCTATGAACTTAAAACGATCCATTGTTTACAGTCAAGTTCTCCGTCTCAAAAGAATTTGCTCAGAGCCCACTGATTATGCTACCAAAGTATCGTCTCTCGCATCACAGTTCATAAAATGTAGATACCCTCTTTCCGTCATTAAATCGGCCATAACTAAAGCATCGCACCGACCAAGAACCGACCTTCTTAAATACAATGCCAAATCACACTCAGATCGCATACCGCTCATATTAGACTATAGCCCTCGTACAAGACCACTCACGAATGCGATTAAGACGGACTTTGAAACATTGAAAAAAGACCCATCCATAAAGGCTGCTTTCAGAACCCACCGATAATCGCACGTAGACAGCCACCCAACCTCAAGTCGCTTTTAACGTCTACTCAACTACCTACTACCGATAACACACCGAAGAAGGGGAACATGCCTTGTGGTAAAGCAAGATGCCAACTATGCAATATTATCAACATTAAACAAACATTCAAAGTACCTGGCACCAACTTCATTATCCACCCACCCAATGAGGACTGTTGTGCACATAATGTATTATACCTAATTTATTGTACCAAATGCAATAACGGTAATTATGTGGGAGAAACCGGTGCTACATTCAGATCCAGGTTTAATAACCATAAAACTACCATTAGAAATAAGGACTCTAATCACACTGTATCTTTGCATTTCAATTCTCTTGACCATGATATTAACGATATGCGCTTCCTTATAATACGCTCCAATTTCAAATCCACTAAGGACAGATGGTGCGAGGAAACCAAATGGATTTATCGCTTAAAAACCCATATTAACGGCCTTAACAAAGATAGGGGCATTGTTCACGACTATGCTTTTGCGAAAAGTTCAACCTAATAGAACACTTTTAGTTATAACTTTGTTAGTTTCCGTACTCCTAATGTTATGTTGCCCCTCGTGGGGGATTACTATGATTCTATATATATTTTTTATACATAGTTTATATTTACATGCCTCTACTTGATTTATCTTTATATAGTATTACTTACATATTGACATTTTTTATCCTTTAGTACATCCTTCTTACTACACTTAGTAAGATGCTCATTACATATGCTCCATAATATTGTTTATCTTAATTAAGCCTATTGAACGAAATAACTATTTTATCACCTTCTATTTTATAATTACCCAGCCTCTATTGTATAATTACTAAGCCCTTTGCAATGTGAATCAGTTACGCTGATGAAGTCCTTAGGATAAGGACGAGATATTCGTTATAATAAAATATATTTATGTTCCGAAACACGTCAATTCATCTTTTATTGTTTGTCTCCGACACAGTATCTTTTATAATTAGTGGAACATATGTGCAACACATGCCTATGCCGTTTATATATATATATATATATATATATGGTTAATGGTTAATGGTTATTAATTTATAGAGCGCAAAATACAAAAAGTCTCTAAGCGCTATCAGGCAAGTGTAAAGATGGAACGGAAACCAAAACCACAAAATAAAAAGAAGTGAAATTTGAATACCATGCCAGCACCCAAACCGAAGTATGGGGGTACGCCCTCATCGCTGGCTAGGGTTCAATCTAATTGAACTACAGTCAGCACCTGTTGAGTCTCGGCCATCTCGGATTCGGGCGCCTCCTATCCTAAAGCTACAAAAGCTAGCTGGCATGGAAATAGAAAAAAATAAATAAATTAAAGGGAGGATAAGTGGGTCTTAAGTCGTTCTTTGAAAATGGTGACAGAAGGTGACTCACGAATAAATAAAGGTAACAAGTTCCACAACTTGGGCCCAGCAACCATAAACGATCGCTCCCCACAAGACTTTAACCGAAAGGATGGACAATAAAGATTGGTTGCTGTCTCTTATACACATCTAGATGTGTATAAGAGACAGGTATAAGCCTAAAAAACCAAAATATAGTCACTAAATACAAGCAAGTGCACAGTAATAATTAAAGAACAGGACTGAATGTTTGTAGTTAGAATTCTTCACACAGTGAAAGTTTCAAACTGGTGAACTATTTTTTTGAAACTCCTCAATAGTACAGTATACCAACTGCTCAGGTTCATGAACCTTTTTGGTGTAATAAAATTTATAACAAAACTAAACAATATGCTATTTTGAAAATCCTGTTTTAAAATGTTGCCTAAAGTAATCTCAGAATCAAAAGCCTAAAAGTGCTGACTGCAAAAAACGTCCTTGAAACTGCAAGAATCGTGTTTTCAAATTGAATACATCACCGGAGCCAAACACATAGAAGTTGGACGTGCATCTGTATTTTGAATAGTGGTGTATATATATATATACTTAGTATATATATATATATATATTAGTGTATATATATAAATATATATATAATGTTGTGTACGTATATATATATATATAATATAATATAATATATTAAATATGGTGAAACATGTGCAACATAGTTTTAGCCATGTATGTATTTAAGCAACGAAGTCTACCATAATTTAGGCCTCAACTGCTTGGTATTGTAAATGCATGTGCGCATGTTTGAATGTTATTAGCTGAAATGCAGGAAGTAGGCCGAATGTGAGGATCGCATAACTCATCTATCCAAATCTCCCTATAACGATGCTGTTACTGTATATATAATGTGTGCTGCATACAACTTACTATCCGTATTTGGAACGGAAGTTTTTTCACTTGCCTATTTCCGATGCTTTGGTGATGACTTACACAAAACAGCAACCATGATTTACTTAGGTTCATGTAACAGTCATACAAAATGACTATTATAGGCCTACATGTACTTTCTCAATATTATGACAATGATTTTTAAACGCTAACCTAATGTTTGTATTTGGCAAAATAAAAATAAAAAAAATAAATAGCCTCCCTCCCTCATCAATGTTCCAGCCTAGTTAAATTATGTATTTTGATTGGGCCTCATACATATATTTTAACCTTAAGCCTATTGTTTATTTTCTTTTAATGCTCGAAAAAATTCTCTAGAAACACACTGATCAAATTCTTTATAGATTGTATTTAATTTATTTCTCCAAAACTAGGCAGGCACAAATAATGATGAAGTAGCAGCGACTACTTGAAAAAAAAAGTTTTCAGACATGTTTACGCTTCTTATAATGGATAGAACTTCCTTCCGGGTAAATGACCTTTAAACCGTCGCTGTAGAATACGGTTGCTGATAGAGCTCAAAATGAAAATCCCATCTGTTTTATTATCTTTGTGAATAGATCAATGCTTGTCTATACAGTGACAGATATGACTCAGCGATTAATCGAAACTTTAATAATCAATATAATATACGCTATTGTGTTTTACACATCATTATACACTACTATTAGGCCTGTTTTCTTATGAACATCACTCATTTTCAATCGTGCATGTTATTTGTTTTATTGGATTAGTATTTTAGTTGCAATGTGACATTTGGTTGAATAATAGGCCTATTTTAGTTCTAATGTGATATTTGGTCAAAGATAAAAACCATAATATAATATCAAAATCTGTCTTATGCTTTTTAAATGAAACATCCACAGCCCTTCACTCCTTGTGGTTGGTTGTACGTAGGTCTTGTCTTATGCACATTTATCGGAATTACCTTACTTGCCACTGAATAATGAAGCAAACTCGCTGTGGCACGTGCAATTTAACTGATTAACTATTGAATGTTTTTTGTCAATTAACAACGAGTTCCGCCATAGATCTTTCACATGTTGCACATGCTAATTTTACTGACTCCAATGCACTTTTTTTTAAATGTATGTGTATATAAATTTTCTATTAATCTACCCTTTCCTGTAGCTAAATTATTCATCCTACCCTGTATGTTTATAATTATCAATAAAGTTTTAAACTTTATTGAAGTTAATATTAAAACAATGTCAAATTTAGGGCCTATGTTATTTCAACATTGGTATATGATGTAATAAACAATACGAACAGCTGAACAAGGCCTATTGTTATTAAGCGATGATAAACCCAACATTAACCCTCTAAGGCGAGTCGATTGGCCGAGCGGTTAATAAGACAAGGAAACCGTGACATACAGCCATAATATCGGCGCTGGTTCTCGAACGACACGCTCGCTTATGGTTCCGGTGGTGGAACAAGTCTTCTCGGATAAGGACTCTAAACCGTAGGTCCAGTGTACACAATTGGCTCGTGTGCACTTTAAAGAACCCAGTACATCATTCGAGAAGAGTAGGGGGTTACCCCGGTGTACTGGTCCATCTCTAGTCCCCTGTCCGCCCACAGAAGGAGCGCTCACGACGCGGCCCATGTCAGGTATCCATCTTACCTGCGAATCCTTCTACCACACTACGTAAGCTAGATCATATACACTAGCTACGAAGGGACTCAATAAGAAGAAGAAGAAACCCTCTAATTTCAATACCCCTTTAGATCTTAATGCAAGTTTAGTCTCTTGGTTATTTTTTGTTAAGGTCTCACAAAACGACAGTGTAGAAACGTACTCACACATGCGTTTGTGGGACAACACGTGTGTTACTGAGACGCGCGCGCATTCCTAGCCCTGTTCTTATTTGGTCAGTTGTTCAGATTAGACAATCCCGAAAGGTCCATTGGAAACCAAACATCGACACCCCATATTTCCAGGTCCCAAACGTGGCATCATTTTGAAGGGCGAACACTATTTATATGATTTGTCCCTGTCTTGTTTCTTTCTACTTAAATCAGTAAAAAAAAAAAGTAATAGCATTAGAACAGTCGCTTGATTAGGCATGGGTTTTAGCATCTGAAAATCAGTTAATATGCCTAATTATTTCATATTATCATGAAGAAAGTTTTTAGCATGGTACCTTATCAAATCATTATAATAATATATATTTCGAATGTGTAACTCTATAGTGATAAGAAAAACAAGCGTTTGTTTAGCAAGGAGGATCATCCATAGTTAGGCCTATATACACACACACACACACACACTGTACACAGTAATTTAATACCGGAGTCTTCATTAAATAACAAAATCATAAAGACACAAATATTTAAGTGGCATAATTAGTTTCTTTGGAAACATTCAACTGTCAACCAGCATTTAGTGAAAACAATGAAAATATATTATTGTACTGTATACCGTACTGAATCTTAATTAAATATCATCGGATATTCAGAGAAAAGGCCTCAAAACTGGCAGCCATGTGACAAACCTACATATTGCGTGGATGCGATAGGCTATTTTATGTACTTAGTTTAGGATGTGATATGTGGACGATTGAGGCGTGTTTTACGGCTTTCTACTTGCCAATCAGTTTAGAAGCCACAGAAATCATTTTATGATGTGATGTTTGTTTGGTGGATAATAATCTATGGTGGTTTCTGTAGCAAATTATTTGGTTCTTATGCTGTAAATAAAGCAATACGAACCTTTGCAGTCGTACATGCATGTGGATCCGTGCGTCTGTGACGCTTAAGTCATCAAAGTTGTCGAAATGTGTAAACAAGTGTTTGTATATATTTTAAATATGTAAAAATGTATATCTTATTTGAAAATGTAAAATTATATATAAAAATTCCCGTAACTACAAAAAATTTACAGATTTTCTAATGAGACAAAGTATTGAATAACTTTCATCGTAACATTGGCATTCGTTAACGACCAAATTGTTTTTGTAATAAAAGAATGAAGGAAAGAAGAGCAATCTATTATACAGGGGTTTCAAGCGTCTTCTCAGATTGCTCAAAACTGGAGAGACGCTAAAGAGACTGTTGTTTTCAACATCTTACGTGTACAGTATCTTTTACTGTCTCTTACATCACTCACTCACTCACTCACTCCGTTGTCTGCTGACGGACTCCAATGATGGCCGTCCACAATCTCCTGTCCTGCATGAAAGTCTCAATCTTACTGGTGGTAAAGCCGGTGTCTTGATGAAGCATATCCACGTAAGACTTGGTTGGTCGTCCAACTGACATTTGCCTTGAGTTGAGTAGATCTCCATATAACTCATTATTAGTCATATGGTCATTCCAGCTAACATCAAAAGCTTTTCTCAGCATACGAGTGCAGCAGCCATCGAATGATTTACTAATTTTGTTGGTAATAGTCCATGTTTCTGACCCATACAACAGGACACTCTCCCCTGTAGCCTGGAAAAGTTTCACCTTAATGTTCTGTGTCAACTTAGATCGCCAGATGTTGTAGAGTTTGTTGCAAGCTTTCCATGCCATTGTCTTTGTCTCTCACATAGCAAACGCTATTCACTTGTATTATCTCGTGGTCTATCATGTTATTCATGATATGTATCTGTTGTTAGCTTAAAAGGAATACAAATAATGTAATGTTTTTCCTCATGTTAGAATGATGAAATTATGCTGGTATTTAATAATTACGTAAACTCAGTGGTGATTCTAATTAACCACGATTCATTGAAGGATATTCCTTACTAACGTCTGTTGAATTATATCTTGAAAACTTTTCAGTTGCCAATTTCATTACTAATTCTATACATATTCTTCTCTCATTCAGTGATCAAGTAAAGTCCGACGATGCTGTTGATGGTTCGCAACGTAACACAGAAGACCAGAGCGAACGTATCAACGATTTACTCTGTTTGGCAACGGAAAATAATATTACGACAATTACGGATTTATCGTCTCAAAGTTTATCAATTCATCAGGATCCTAATGACGATAAAGAACGTGTCATTAATGAAAAATGCGATTCTAATGTCACAAATAATAATAATTGTACTAGCGGTGGATTATTAAGTGATGGTTTCGAGTACCCTACGGGTGGCGAAGGGGAAAAAGATGCCAGTAATAATCCAAATGATAATGATGATGATGAGACTAGTAGCGTCGAATTTGTTGATTCACAGCCATTTGAAGAGGATATCAGAAGTGCTGAAATCAAACAAAATCAGCAGTTGGTTGGTGACTTGATGGAACCAAATCAAATGCAAGGGTGTAATACCCTTGTGAATGCTACCATTACGCCATCAAACATTCCAAATAATATATGTGTCGCAGAAACCATGGTTTTAGGACAGGACTTGTGTTCGCAGAATGAATCAATGTTTTATGAAGATATTAAACAAAAATCGTCTCAAGAAGTATCCAAACCGTGGAATAATGATAGAAAAGCCTCATCTGCCCAACGTAAAAGTGCGAAAGGAGGTTATATCAACGACCTGCCTCTTGCAAATGGGTTTGAACTTGATTCACCAGGGCAGTCAAACCCCGATGAACATGGGCATTATCCAAACATTTCAGACTATAATAATATTCAACCACGAAGTTGTAATGAAGTTTTTAATTCAAATTCTTTTAATACATCGGGCAAAACATATTCTTGTAGTGAAGATAATCCTGTCGATAGTTCCAGTGTTAGCACAATAGGTTGTACAAAAGAAATTGACTATTGCACTAATGCACCGGCGGATTCTTGTTATTCAAAAACCATTGGTGCAATTAGCTCAGGTAAATCGGAATTGGACAACCAGTTGCCATTCTCTTCAAACAGGGTATTAAAAGAGACCGATTTTGCAAGTTTATGTACAACACACTCGTCTTATAATGATGGATGCTCAGTGGACAAGAATAAAAGGATTATGTGTTCGAGTTCTGCGAATGAGGTAACCGCCAATTTCTCGGACTTAAGTGCAAACACGAAAGGTGCTCTAGAGTCGAAATGTGCAGATAGTAATCAAGAAGTGAGCAAACTAGTTCCTCAGAATTCTTGCAAACAAAACGTTGAACCCTCACTTGGTAAAAGTGACTTTTTGTCTAATTCTGATGATTTGAGTGACTTGTCCGACACTGTAGCTGCGGATGACCTCTCTAGTAACTCATCTATCAGTGATTTACCTGAAGACGTTGTTACGTCTTCTTCTGCGATAGCTTTATCGAGACCAAGTAATCTGGATCTTTCTTCTGCAGCCATCATGAATAATGAAATAACACCCAGCGAGGATGTTGAACCATCGGTTATTTCTCCGTCAAAGGTTTCTGTCACATGTATCACAGAAGAGGAGACAATAACAGTGGAGGAGGTTTTTATATCACCAAATCATCATCATGCCGATAAATCGTTTTCCGATACTTTGGACAATAAGCGTAAATCCACATTGTTACCAGAAGCAACATCAAACTGCATGCGATCTTGTACACTCTCATCCACTGAACGTCTAGACTTCGATTGGAATGAACACTGTCTAAGAATGATCGTAACTGGAACACCAGAGAATTCACTCAAAGTGGCAGTAGCCGGTACACCAACATCATCAGAAAATCAAGGACGGTTACTGACAGGACGTGATAGGATATCACAATCAAATGATTTTAGCGACGCGAATGAAGATATGCAGGATGATGTTGAAACTTTGCGTTTAAAAGTTGAGAACAAAAATGAGGAAATATTGCGACTGAAAAACATCACCGAGGGTCTACGCCATCGATTGACAAAGGTTGAGCAGCAAAATATGAGACTTAGTCAAAGCAGCGATTCGTTTCTCTCTGTTCCCAGTGAAAGACCGTCTAGCTCTAGCTCCTGCTATGATAGTGTTGTTAGTTTGTCATACGAAGGTAATATAAGGTCTCCTTCTCTTGAGGAAAACTTTCTACTTAAAGAGGAAATACATCTGCTCAAATCACAGCTTGAGAGCAAATCGGACACAATAAGACGATTAAACTCAAAAACAAATGCAATGAAAGCTCGACTAATCGAAGAAGAAAAACATGTAAAAACTGACTCTGAAAACAAAAATAATGCAGGAGCAAGAAGGAAAGTTATTCGACCGGTAAAATCTGTCAATGACATATCTGTTGAAGAGAAGCCCCGAATGTTGCCGATTTGTACGTCTGGAAGCGCCAGCTCAGTGTTTGTCAATTCAACAACTGTTCCAATTAACTCGTCTCTATCTGAACAAACGTCGAAAAAGAAGAAGAAAAGAAGACTTTTTAGTTTCGGGAAGAAGAAAGATAAAAAGAAATAAACGGCTATTATTCCATTTAGGCCTATCTGTTATAATGTAAATAATGCATAATGTAATGTCTAATAAAGAAAAAAAGCTTTGAGAAGAGAGGAGTGATTAGTATTAGGCCTACAGCCCAATACTTAAATGTTTTTTATGGTATATTGAGGCAAATGTTAACGATTAGTTGCCTTGTGCTATCGTCTTGCACAACTACACTTTTGGTAGTAGACATTTAAGCTTGAATTTTAAAGAGTGGGCCGGTTAGCAAGAAGTGCTACCTGTACGTCCTAATACATAATGCTTGTTAGATTTTTTGGGGAATTCAATGGTATGTTTCCTGCTGATTATGAGTACCAATTATAATGTATCATTAGCTTAATAATACCAGATACCAATACAGTACTTAGACTTTTACATTATTCAAACTTTCTACAATAATTTTAGATTAGAATTTGTTTATGTGGGAGGAAAGAAATACATCGGAAGTGGAGGATGAACAAAGTGGGCGATGGGCAAGAAGAATGGCCGAGGAGATAAAACTATGGATGATACCGTAATTACAAGATTTGTGGGCTTACTTTACTTAAATTTCACATTTTTATAATGCAGAATGTGCGGAGTGTAAATACAGACTAAAGGCCAACTCAGACAGCGTCGGCCGACGCAGCCCGACCCGATTTATCGTCAGGGACAGTCTTAAGCCGTCGTGAGAAATATTAAACATGGTTAATATTCTACTACGCGACTGCCCCCGACGCACACCATCGCGTCTGCGTTCAACTCACACAGACCCGACGCGACAACAAATCGCGTCGGGCTGCGTCGGCCGACGCTGTCTGAGTTGGCCTTAACCTACTAACCTAATACGCAAATATTATGGTCTTCATGCTTAAGCGTTATTAATAATTAAAAACATCATAGGAATTTGGTTTTCCTACAAATAATTGTTTCTTACCGGGGAAAATATTGCGAATAGATCGAATATTGTCATTATGTAATCAAAGCCAATATTCTCAAATAATTTCTTATATTAAAAATAGGCATTCTTATAATCAGCGAAAATTGAGTATTTAGTATTATAAAATTATAATAATTATAATATAGGCCTAAAATAATGGCATTATAACATAGTTCATATCGGTCAATGACAAGACAGTAAACATTTAAAATATTACAAGCAAAGTGAATAATTAGTTTTGAAAGATAAGTAAATAGGCCTACCTGTAGGTGAAAGAGCATAAAAGTTACTAAGGATATATCCTGTTCGGTGTTTTTTCAGAGCTACTTAAAGGTATTACACTGGTCTGTGCCTTATGCATAGCTAAGATGCTAGTAATTACTTCACCCGTGAGAAACAATCCTAAAAGTAAACGTTTATGTCAATATCAGTGATGAGTTGATACTGTATTTTGCAATTCGTAACACAGAACATCCAGAACTTGTCATTCCATGATAGGCCGCAATTTACTATGTAGTATCCGGTACACATGAACACGTTCAATAACCACTGAATACACTTATGTCATTAATATGTACGTGTGATCGCGTGAGATTAGGTAGTTTTCACCGCACGACGTTAACTTTACCTTTAACGGTAGTACCCAGCATGCAGCGCGATTGCTCCGCCCCTCTTTAAATAAATCGAAATACGCATGCGGAACCAGTAATAACTAATGTACGTTGAGCACGTAAAATCTTGAATTTAACGTACTCAGCAAAGCAAGATAATTAAATTATGACGTCATCCGTCAACTTTAAGGTCAAGGTCGTGCGGCGAAAAGCCTCATATATTATTTACAGAGCAGTAAATAATGCAGGTAGATCATGTGATAAATTGCTTTAAAATATTGATATAAATATTTTTTTCCCTGTTTTTGTTAGGTTTTTGAAATATACAAATTATATTTTCAGATATCTGTCCTTATCACGTGAAAAAAGAAAGAGAAAGGCACTTTAATACGTCCGATTCAATCACAATAAGAATTTTCATTTGACGAATATATGGGAATAGGCAAGTTATGTGCAATATACACTATTATAAACTGAATGTCTTTCTTAAGTTCATCGATCGAGATGTAAAAAATCGTTTTTCTCTTCTTTCTTTATTTTAAAAAAGTTCACAAAAGAATGTATTATAAAACCCAATTGTTTATATTGTTATAATTATTATTTTTGTGATTGTTAATGTTGTTATTATTAGGTATGTTATTATTTCAGTTTCATGGCTGATTGTAGTATAAAGTTAGTATCTCGATGATGTGCCTTATGGTTAAAATTGCAATCACTGTATTCATAGTGAAGTGTCTATCTTTTCAGTATGACAACAATTGAGTAAATCATTTGACGTGCTTTTGGTCCAAAAATAGATAGGCCTATGATATACTTCCAAAATTATTGCAAAAAAAATAAAATAAAATAAAATAAAATAATCAAGTTTTTAATTAGGATACGTTATTGTTATTCATTTGATCGTGCTTACTGTTCTTGTATAAACTGTTTAAATCAATCTTTTCGTTTTTACAAATGTAAATTTGCAAAATAGTATCTCTACATTTTAAGTATTAATACAAGCGAGAGGTTTGCGCAGAGGTGGTGGTCTTGGCTATTCTTATAATATTATGGTCGAGGCCAATCATGCAAAATAGTATCCCTTATTTAGAAATAGTGCCTTATTTAGAAATAACTTTGGCCGTATGCAATGTGAAATAATGCCTAGAAATCCGGGAATAACTTCTTCATGATTTCACGTCTATACATCTGCGCATTGTTTCGCGTAATTGGAGTGCGACGGGTCTGTGTGTATAAAATTGTCTTAAAATATACACGTTATGAATAACGCAAATTTCTTTCCATTTAAGTACTGTATAATACTGTATTCAACATTTTATCATTTTTCCCATAATGACTGTCCTTCCACATAGTTTTATTTTATTAAAAACGATATGTAGTTGAAAGTCATGGTATTATAAGTGCGCATGCTTAATCGGACGTGCCTTTCTATAGAATGCCTAATGCACTGAGATCCTTGTAAGGCCATGGTATTCACTTATCCTCTCTATTACAGTATAAATAATTATTTTATTCTAGAAATAATAAAACCATATATAAAATGAATTTGTCTATCTAGGTATATGTTTTTCTTCTATTTTTTTTTCACACTTCTTGTCTTGATATTATTCGTTTATCAATTAAGAACATGTATTGTACACCAAAATAATGTTGCATTATGCACAAAAAAAAAAACATTTATTAATTTTAATATATATTTATAATGAACTATAGAATAACTACTTTAATAGAAAAAAAAACAAGTGTAGTAAATGCGAAAAAAATAACATGACAAAGCAGTGATTGGAGATTTGTATAAAAGTTTTACTTCACCGTCGACCAAGCCCACGTTTTCGCATGATTTTCATAATTCGCTTAGGCCAAAATTATTGAGCGAACCTCACGACTACATATGGATGATGAGCAAGGTAGGCAAATGTCGGTGGGTGCAGAGAAAAATCTAGATGCAACAGCTTCTGATATTTAGCCTGACTGTACCTAATCCATCAGTATTTATGTTTCTTTGATTTTCTAGTTTAGGTCGTCAGGTGCTGTTTTCAGAATTGTTTGAGTACGTAGGCCTACATCAATACATGGGCTCGTTGAGAGTCTTAATTGCGTTGTGCCTATTGAGTCTGTATTCGTCAGAGCCGCACTAGCCCCAAAGCTTCGCGTTTGTTCGTTGTCGCAATTTCTTGACTTCCTTAAATTGAATTTACTCAAGTGTGTATTTTCTTCAAAACTGAAATTCTTAATCTGTTCTGTAAAAGCAATCTGATTTCCCCGTGCTGGACATCTATCGTCTTCAGAGTCTTCTTCATTAGATAGACTGTTATTAGAGGACATTCCATTAGATAGACTGTTCTGTTTGTACTCAGAAAGTGAATATTCAGTTGGATTTGAATGAGCAGCATCTGCGCTTCCCCACTGTGGTTCGTTTTTAATAAAATTTTGTCGAAAAGCAACATGGCACACTATAGTTTTTAATGTATTTTCGTTCAAAATTCTGATTTGTTTAGGCCTATGAGTGATCTGTTTTTCCAATAATGAACGCCTAATTTTACAAGGGTCATATTCGTATTTTTCGGCGAGCATAGAGAATAACAATCGTTTGATTTCCCGGTCACCATTAATAACTGCGTCATGCAAGTATTCAGAGATTTTAAATTCCGGTGGTATTTTGTCGAGTCTTAGCGATAGCAAATCTCTTGGAAGCGGTTGTTCCCTCTTTCGAAACACTTTCCTAATATTTTGCCTAATAGGCCTAATATGTCTATAACTAGGTGACGGTGTATTATGGTAAGTCTCATTTTTTAAATGAACACATTTTAAAGACTCCGGTGATTTTAGTTTGTTGTCTGCTAGGTGTCTAGGATTGTTGAGTCCAGGTGACGGAATATATCGCGGAGGATGACTAGAAGCAAATGGTAAAATGATTCTCTTATCCATCGTTGTAATGTATAAAGTGCCATCATCTTGAATAAATTTAGAACCGTTGAGGTTCTTTTTGTCGCATGTTTTATCTGGACTTAATTGCAC
Organism: Anneissia japonica; assembly: GCF_011630105.1. Taxonomy (NCBI): domain Eukaryota; kingdom Metazoa; phylum Echinodermata; class Crinoidea; order Comatulida; family Comatulidae; genus Anneissia; species Anneissia japonica. The sequence continues at coordinate 890,104 of NW_022713643.1, forward strand.
ACTATCATGCTCTTCTTTGCAATATGTTGTTTCTCTGGTATGTTTGAAAACCGAACTAGGTCTAGAGACGCTGTCGTCTGCCACTGGTAATGTTAGCAAAAGTTCATCAAAAGTTGTTAAATCATCCGAAAGTATTTTGTCAATGAACCAACCCTCCAGAAAAGCTCCAGGTCTGCGCAAGAGAGGTCTTATAGCCATTTCTATCTATAACGGTAAACTACAAGAATAGAAAAGTTGACTTCTTGTTACGGGGAAACAGTTATGGGTAGAGTAATAAAGATTTTAATGAAACAAATGATAGTGTGATAAGAATGAGCAGTGTGATAGCAAAGAAGATTAGGCCTAAGCCTATGTGATGTTGACAACGACAATACGATGATGGCAATAATAAAATAAGAATGAAGATGGTGAGGTGCCTTAGTATGTGAGGTGCAGCGCTTCGTATACTATCTGCAAAGAAAGGCACTTTATAAATGACCTGATTGGATTGGTGATGACGATGATAAAAAAAAAAAAACATCAAAATAAATGCAAATTTAATTATTTGATACAAAAAATAAACGTTGGTACCTATTGTTGAACACACGGCCAGTCGATCCACAAAAAGAAAGTTGCCTGGAAGCACAGTTTGTTGACGTCTGCTGATTTTCTACTTTGAGATTAATGTTCCAACAGTTCGAAACGCATAGAGAATGCTTGGTAATTGCGCTCGCGTGTATTTTAAACGAATCGTCGTCATCGGTTGTTACGCGCGCATATGAACTCTTGTCTGAGTAGAAACAAAGATACTAGAAATACAAGATAGAGTTCTCGCATTGTAAAAATGAGGCGGAAGTCGTGCCCAACGTAGGCGGCGCCCTTCTTTTTAATCATGCAAGTTTACTATACTTCGTGCCCAACGTACAGGGCGCCCTGCTGTTGCTAAGTATATCCAGACGCAAAAGGCGCCCTTCCTTTTCCACTAATGGAGGAAATCTTTTTCACTAAGAGTGCGTCCGGCCATGCGATTCTGCGCTGTATTGTTGTTTTATTCTTTACTGATT
>NW_022713643.1:891205-896818 GCF_011630105.1 Anneissia japonica
TCGAGTATTACTATTCAGCGTTTTTACTATATTTCTAGGTTTCCTATTTCTACGTTTAATCGGCTCATGTCTCAGCCACAATATTTTGAGGCCAATTTTATTTACGAACCCAGTTAAACTTATTTACTAGCCTATTTCAACGTGCTAATTATTACATTTAGGCGACGCTTGTTGTAGACTGGCATACACAGTGTTTTCGGTAATAAATACCATTTTATACACATGCGCAGATCGATTCGCCAGCAGCAAGTCATCGCCAGCAGCAGCGAGTCGCCAGCAGCGAGATGTCGCTGCAGCAAAACACTATATAATTGTACACGGTACCAACGCTGTTCTAATATAGACAATGGGTCGTGTCTCATATTATTTGTTATATTTTTATTATTCGTTGTTTTCACTTGACTCGCATAAATAATTTTGTTCGAAGAACATTTATATGCAGTTGTACTTCGCAGCACTTCACTTGCAATTTGCAATTTCTAGTTACGATACTTTTCTTTGACTTCGAAAATCTTTAACTTAAGATAGCCCATCTCACGATTTCTGCATGCAAATTCTGTAACAACCATGGTACAGAGCCACGGTAATAACTAGGACGCCCTTTCTCAAAAAGGATAAATTTTTATTATAGAGCTCTTAACCAACTTACTAAAAAAAGAAAAGAAAAGAAAAAACCTTCGCCAGATGATGGACGATTAAATAATACTATTGTTTCAGCTTCATACTATTTATTTAGTTTGTATAATACTTAACAGAAACCATATGGTTTTATGTATTCAGAAGTATCACCAGCAAAAGAAGTTGACAGGTAGGCCTACCACTGATACTAACATGGTGTACTACACAGCACGACGATAACAACGACAATAAGGATGCACTTTTGCCGCCGACATATCATTTCACCAACACGTCATTTGGCTGAAAAGACATCCGCCTACAGGAGGACGATTCGCCAATAATGAATTCGCCTATAGCCTATTTGACGACAGCTTCACCGAAAGCCAATTCGCCGACAGAAAAAAATCGCCAACAACCTATTCGCCGACAGACATTCGCCGACAGCCAATTCCCCGACAACCAATTTACCGACAGCCAATATGCCGACAATTTAGTTTTAAAATTATGCATTTCCCTGAAAAAGAATTCTTCGAGAAAATGGTAATCTTCTATGAAAAATAGTCTGTATTTCTCATTTTTTAAATTCTTTTGCGTAAAACTAAAAATTATGCCAATATTTTTCCATTGTTTATGATAAATAGAGTAATGCATATGCATTTAAAAAAAATCTTTTTTAGTGAAATTTTGCTGGAAATGGGGCGTTAAGTATTATTATAAAACAATCTTATAAATGTACGGTAGAAACAAAGAGTATCTTAGGTAGAAATTATTGGTCCAATCGTTAGTAAAATATAAGTTTAATTGATTCTTGGGATTATATCGGTTCAATTTAGTGGAATTTGCTTGATTAAAAAACGGTCACAGATGATAGAGTTGCTTCCCGTATCATACTTTTACTTAAACTTATCATACACTTTAAAATGTAAATTTGATTGAATTTGTATAGTAAACCATGGAGGTATTATTCAATTAATACCATGGAGGTATTATTCAATTAATACCTCCGTGATTTAATCAAAAATCTTAATAATAATAATAATAATAATAATAATAATAATAATAATAATAATAATAATAATAATAATAACAATAACAATAACAATAATAATAATAATAATAATAATAATAATAATAACAAGATAAAGTTCTCCGCGATTTCTCTATTTCAAATTCTATAATAACCTAACGCCCTCTCACAAAAGTGATTACGGTACTTTTCAACTTTGACTTCAAAGATCGTTAACTGAAGATAGCGCATCTCATGATTTATGCATGCAAATTCTGTAACAACCATGGTAATAACTAGGACGCCCTCTCTCAATAAGGATTACTCTATTACTGTACATCAGCTCTGTTTACGTCTGTATTTGCTGTATTCAGTAACCCATGTTATAATTCTAAATTAAAAATTATCTACGAAATGATTTAACTACTGTAGGCTTAGTTAGTAACTAATACGGTAAAGGGCTAATTTAGTTTTAGCTATTTTGTTGCCATACCAATTAATAATTATTAAATAAACATAATGTTATTTTCTTATTTGTATTTTTTTTTTTTTTTGAAAATGCGAAAGTATTATACTTTATATTTTGAAATCGTTATTTTATATTATGTTTAGTTTATTCGTTAGGCGATGTGTTACAAATACCGTTGCAAAATTCTCTCGCATGCGTAGAAGCTACACAATTTTTGGCACGTCGGCGGCTCATGTTTGGCATGGCGGACTTACAAAAGAGCCCAATACGTCGATGAATGTTGTATTTACCTATGGGCAATTCAATCAAATAGTGCCGTTTATACAATTAAAGAAAACATTTTCAGCGAATTGACAGTCTGCGTCGGCGAAAGTTTTCATTTTTTGTGGCTGTCGGCAAAATGTCATGTCGGCCAAACAACGTGTCTAAAAATAACGTGTCGCGAAAGTCAATTCGGTCAATTTTCTGGCAGCGAAGTGTCCAGTGGCGGCTCTAACATATAATTTATGGGGGGAGGTGTTCTGTCCTCCCAAAACAAGATTTTTCTTTTTAAATTGGGACTTCTAGATGGCCGGAAATGGCTGGGATGGGAAAATTAGGCCTATTTTGTTTTCTTTTGGTCCGAGACCAAACCGATGGGGGCTTAAGCCCCCTGTCCCCCCGCTGGCGCCGCCGCCGCCACTTCAAGTGTCTGTCGGCAGATTCGCATTCGGCGAAAGATCCCTTCACTCTTCCCAGGTAGCAAGCAAACATGGGCCCCATATTTGAAATGCATGGGCCAAAATGTGCCCCCCCCCCCTACAGTTTGGCCTATACAGGAATGAGCTACCAGTGAACCCTAAATCCTTAAGGGTCCCATAAAGGTTGGCCCAACTGCAAATGTGGGATATATTTGGGTCCCTTAAGGTTTGAATTTTGGTTTCATTTGGTGACACATATGGGTTTGTCCAAGTTAATTCATAGGCCCATTGTGGGCTCTATCTGGGTTTTAAGGGGTTGAATCTTGGTTGAAATGTAAGGGGACCCTATAAATTGGCCCATATGGGAATGAGCTGCCTGTGCACCCACAATCCATAAGGGTCCCATAAAGTTCATGGGCCCGTTAAAGAATATATTTGGGCACCTTAGGTTTGCATTATGGTTTCATTTGGGACCCATATGGGTTTTACCAAATTAATTCATGGAGTCATTATGGGCTACATCTGGGTTTTTTGAGGATTAAAATGTAAGGGGCCACTATAAATTGGCCCATACGGGAATGAGCTGCCTGTGCACCCAAAATCCATAAGGGTCCCATAAATTTCATGGGCCCGATAAAGGATATATTGGGGCCCCTTAGGTGTGCATTATGGTTTTAAATTGGACCCATGTGGGTTTTGTCCAAACTAGTTTACGGGCCCATGCTGGGCTATATCTGGTTTTTTTTCAGGGCTGAATAGGAATTGAAATGTAAGGGGGCCACTAAAATTTGTTGGGTACTGTATTGTGTTTTTCACAACTGTTGAACTGGTCCATGTTCCAAATGAACACAACTAATGATTGAATAACAGACAAATAATAACAAAGCGTAAAACCCTCAGGCAAGCTGCACACGGCATACCAGAATACGTGAGCCTACGAGACTCCCTGCCAACTGTAACAGAAACTAAAAACCCACAACCAAACAAAACGAAACTACCAAACCTAGTAACAAAACCCAACTACCAAAACCAAAGTGAAGACAAAACACACCCTAAAAACAATGCAAATCCCAACTATCTAACAAACAACGGTGAACGAACCAAATCGCGAGCAGAAAATTTTAAACCAAAACTAGTATGGTGACTTGCCAAGTGTGGAACAAGATTCAAGGGTCTGGTAGCACGAAATGTACACGATCTAACCGGGCAACCTATCATAACTTCGACGTCTGGGTGTTCCTTATCGATATGATCGATTCACCTTACAATGTGGGCTGGTAATCCTAAGACCCCTCTCCTTAATAAACCTAGAAGCCTGGAGTTTCTTCCTCGCTGCCAAGATCTGTTTACGTTCAAACGCCTTTCCATCATAGTCACCGTCCGACGAACCATTGGAACCATTGGATTCACCAATGACTAAACTTTGCTTCGTCGAGTCTGAAAGAGGCCCTATCTTGGAATCCGCCCACACATCACTACTACCCTCATCTGGATCCACCTCAATCTCCTCCTGTGACACAACTTCACCGACCTCATCCCCCCCAGCAATAACCTTCCGCACAACCACATCTTCTTTCTCAACATCCTCCACTACATCCGCTATATTATACCACGAGCCTTCGCGTTGAAGGAAACCGGACAGTTCCGGAAAATATGACCCGAACCATTACATATCGTGCAAACGATGTCATTCTTGCAGTCAGATACAACATGACCCAGCTCCAAACATTTGCTACACTTTCGTCTAACACATTCCCGAATCAGATGACCTTCCTCACCACATTACAAACACGTACGTAGAGGCTGACCCCAATACGACACCCAACAATTGCGGGACCCAATACGAAGCTGAGACGGGATGTCTGACTTCAATTGCAACACAAACAGCCTATTCCGATTTAAGATACTAGGATACTGACGATGCGATAGTATTCGATAATTTAGCACCTTGCCAAACTTTACAGAACACACTCAACCAACTCATTTGGCACTTCCAGCTCGACATACAAAACCGTACCGTAACTCTACTCATTCATCTGAACCTCTGGACCAGACACCAATCTTCCCAATTCACCTGCCGCACGTCGAGAACTTACAGGAGTCTTAATGGAAACATCAAACGAACCATCAGACAACGATTGAACCCCAACAACCTTTTCCAACTTAGGACCCGCACGCCGAAGATTAGCAAATACCGTCTCCACACCAACCTTGTCCTTATACCTCAAACTGAGAGACACAGCCCTCCGCATTTTCCTAGTCAATACTCGAATATACAATTCGTACTACCAAAGAGTATAAATAGAACAAGAGAGCCAACAACGCTCATTTATGAGAGCGTAAAAAAAAAAACGATACGCCCTACGCAGCTAGTGTAGGACGCCAACTAACGCTTGTATGTAGTACTCCACCGCGCACGGTAGGTTTGTCTGTTTATCTGTTCTCCACAAGATACTGTACTTTTGTTTTCTGCTTACTGAGTTTATAGCGGGCGGACTTCTACCGCGCTGCGCAGCGCTGCACTTAGACTTGCCACAAGTCTCTTATTTGTTATTATTTTTCTCATTCTGGACAGCGCCACCAACGAGAAAGTTGATTTAGAGCAAAGATCTTATATAAACACAAGATAGCGTTCTCCGCGATTTACGCGTGCAAATTCTGTAATAAGGCATGAATGGCGCCCTCTTGCTAAATTGGAAACTTTTGACCCTTGACCGCTCTGATTTGACCATACAGTACACCGCCTGTGAACAGCAGAACAGGAACCATCTCAGATCCATGGCAACAGATAGGACGCCCTCTTCCAAAACTTATTACTTTTTCTCTTCGGTAATAGCGCA
>NW_022713643.1:896844-941296 GCF_011630105.1 Anneissia japonica
CGCCCTCTTGCTAAATGGGAAACTTTTGAACCTTGACCGACGCTTCTATTTGTTACGCGTAAATCGCGGAGAACGCTATCTTGTGTTTATAAGATCTTTGATTTAGAGATAGACGCAAAAAAAAGAAATCGAGTATGGGACGCCAATTAAATTAGGTATGGTGCGCACTAAGTGCAATAAAGAGTGAGTAACCTAAAATTAGGGCCTGGAACCCAGGCTACGCTGCACTGGGTAATAAAAAGAATATACAACCGTTAGTGGGCGTCCTACACAGGCGTGAAGTTTTTACGAACAGGACTTTGCTCTCTTGTTCTATTTATACTCTTTGGTACTACACATTATAGCTTTCAATCATCAGGTGGTAGGTAGATTTTCCTATTGTTATAGTGTGGCATTTGGATATTAGTTCAGATCTTTTATTTAACAGATTAGCTATATTTGCATTTAAGATACACATCTTCTCATCAAGGCAAAGGCTGCAACGCCCGTATGTGGCGTTCTTTTGTTTGATAGGCCAACACTACTGTGCAATTTAATGAATAATAATGAAAACCTGCAAATCTATAAACAACCGCTCCCGAGTAAGTCACCAGTGTGAGAGAGGGTGCTACATTGATTTCATAATCGAGAGCATCATTTATATCCTGGCGCCACCACTAATAATAATGCTCGGCTTGCAGTCAATTCAACCGAATGATGAACATCAACTATACAATTGGTTCTCGTCGAACTTACTAGATATACATTATTTCTACTTATCTAGATATACGTTCGACGTGAAGCAGTCATATATCTGTATACATTTTCCAGACAGACTAATGTTTGCGACACGGAGAATTTTTGTTTATTAATTGATGATTGGAAATTTAAGGGAAAAATGATTTAACCCTTAGCTGCTTCTTTCTTTTCTTATCCGTTGAATTAGGCGTTTGAAGTTTTAGACTTCGCTCCTGTAGTAAATGCTGCTTTAAACTCTGTCTACACTATAAAATTTTATGTGCCGAAAAATGTAATGTGCCCATATATGGTACAATGACGTCATATCACATATCATTAAATTATATCAAAAAAAGTTGAACGTGTTCAACTGTATTTTCCATCAAATATTATGTGACGTCTTTTTTGATGAAATTTGATAGTGTAGACAAAGCTTTAGGCTTAGGTTTACGCCTAGGTTTTCTACCCCTTTGCTACTCCTCTTACATTCTGACCAATTTCCTGTTGGAATGAAACACACTCACACAAAATCATCTCTTTAGTTCCCACTGAAGTTGTCCACACACAAAATATCATCTTCATCGTTCAGCTTCCTCTAGGTTTATATATGTCTTACTTCTTCTATGTCGCTTAGATCACATAAATCAGAACCTGCAAAGTAGTCATCTTTACATTGGCTGCCATTTTTTTTAATATTTCCCTGGCCATACCTGACCAGCTTAAACCACTACTAAAACGACTGTAGAGTATACTTCTCTTTAGAGTAATTGAGGAGGAGTAATACGTCCTTGAGAGAGTTTTACAGGAGGTTTACCTAGCCACTAATAGGTGGTTGACCTTCTTACCAATTACACTAATAGTAATGACCTTTTTTGTGGCGGCGTTCAACTGAGCTCTCTCTAACTTTTTTATACCTCCTCGTTCTATGTATGAAATTTGGATTGGTTTGGGAGTTTTTTTTGCGTTCCATATTCCAAGATTTTTGGATTTTGAAATAAGTGGTCCTCTCGTCTCGCATCGAACAAATTTGTTCGCCTGGGCCTAGCCTACTATAGTATTTTATTTCTAGGCAACAAGAAAGCCACTCTCGTCAATAATGTGAAATACCAGTAAGTAAGTGCATTTTTTGAATGGTTTTTATTGCTTTATATCTGGAGCTAGGGCCAGGCCTAGAGGCTATACCTAGGCTAGCCTAGGCCTAGGCCAAGCATAGACACTTCGTTTATCATAAGGGACCCATACCTTGTCGAGAGGGCCTCGTTCGTTGGAGTGGGCCTCGGGACCAAGACCTAGGCCTAGGCCTATCCTTGGATGGTAAGTTGGCTGCTGGATCTGTAAGTACATAGGGTTTAGGCCTAGACCCTAGCTAGGTTGTTTCGCCATTTATTCATCCCTCTTAATGTTTTCATTAGGTAAGACTTCCAAACACCTTGATAGCCTGGTAGGCTAGGCTAGGCTAAATCTTGCAACATTTAGGCCTAAGGCCCCTTAAAAAAATTATTAGTTTATTATCCACTCCCTCATCACATTTGGGAAATTCTTATTTTTTTAATTTAAAATGGTCATTTTCCATCTTACACTTGAAAAGCTCAGGAATTCTTGCAAATATGTTTACCAGTACAACAAAAACATATTTTTTAAATATAAATTTGATTATTTTCTTTGTTTATAAATTGAGAAACTTGGTTCTTCAACAGCTATAAAGAAAGTTCAGATGAGTACGATGATAATTGATCAGTGAATTGCCATCAACACCACACTGGAAGAACAGTTTCAACCTGAGAAAACATATTAAGTGTACAAAGCCTTCAGAAACAAGATGATGCTGCTGAAATCAACATCATCTGGTCGTGATATAATTCAGGAGGAAAATATGAATTTATGCAGTGAATACAAACGTGAAGTGAATGAGAGATTGAAGAAACATTTGGAAGAGGTAGGAGAAACTATGTATGAATGCGAGCACTGTGGAATGAATGTTGATTTAACAACTTTGAAGACTCATTTAGGAATCAAGACACAATTGCCATTCCCATGTAAGCATTGTGAGTTGCAGTTTGATAAAGGCAGACATTTGGATGAACATCTGAAGTTCCAGCACCCAGAAGAAATAAACCAATCAAATGTAATTCCATTTGAACAACAATCCTTTGGGAAGGAATATAAAAACGGCGTTTACTTGAAGTCGCGTTTGAGTATACACAAGGAAGATTCGCCATTTGAGTGTAATTATTGTGGAAAGAGTTTTAAACAGCGTAACTGCCTTAAAGAACATATGCGAACACATACTGGAGAATCACCTTATGAATGTGGATATTGCGGAAAGAAATTTAAACGGAGATACAGCCTTAAAAGACATTTAGTAATACACACGGAGGAAATACTGTATGAATGTGAACATTGTGGGAAGAAATTTAAACAGCGTCAAGCCGTTAAACGCCATATGCGAACACATACCGGGGAGACACCTTATGAATGTGAACATTGTGGAAGGAAATTTAAACAGAGTCAAGATGTTAAACGGCATATGCGCATACATACAGGAGAGACGCCGTACGAATGTGAATATTGCGGAAAGAAATTTAGACAGAGTTACAGCCTCAAAAGACATTTATTAGTGCACACTGAAGAAAAAACTTTTGAATGTGACTATTGTGAAAGGAAGTTTGGTGATCATGGTAATTTAAAAAACCATTTAAGTACACACAACATCCATTACTCAGACCCTGCTACCACCTTGTCAACACAATCATTTTTGTCATCTTCGTCGTCATCATCATCATCACCGTCATCTTCATCACTGTCATCCTCATCATCACCTTCGTCTTCACTGCCATTATTTCCATCCACGGCAGGGGAACGTTTTTAAGAGTGCGGGGGGTGGGCCATTTCATAAGGTCCAATATGCGAGTGAAGCGAGCATCTAGGCTGGGGACCAGTGGGCTGCCAAAGGCCCCTGGTAGGGGTCCAGAAGGTGAAGCCCCTTGGAAGCTACAAATGTTTGACTAGGTTTGGTAAATTTTACTAGTTGTTTTAAAGGCATCAGGCTACTGTAATATGACTCCATAATTGTTTTTATTGACAGTGGCGGATCCAGGAATTCAAAATAGGGGGAGGGGGCCTGAAGGTACTTTCACAGATATAGTGAAAGTACTACATCAGACCCACCATGGTTGGGGCTGAGGTAAGATCATTTCTGAGTATGGCACCACTAGATGGCTGGAAATTCACTCTCAGACATAAAATTTGAATATAATTTTCTTTATCCCTATTTAAAAAAAAAAAATTGAAATCCCCCCCCCCACACCCCTTGAATCCACCACTGATTTTTCGAAGTTGAGATTGCTTCCATGATCTCGATGAATTATTTATCATGAGGGGTATCCCCAATGAAACCTTCACTTTTCACAATTACCCTTCTATACAGTATAGTAGCCCGGAAGTGATACTCCAACCGTGGCAGGTCAATGAAGTCGAAATAGAGGGAACCCTGGGAGGGTCTTGCACAAATGGAATGTCCACCCACCTTAGCCCTACGGTTGGGGCTGAGGTAATAAAAAATTATGATTATTGCACCTCTAGATGGCCGGAAATGACACTCTCAGATACTTTAATACAATTTTGTCTGGTTTCTCAATTTTTGTTCAAATTTTGAAAAAATTAGGAGGTTGGGGGCTGTCTGGTCACCCCTCACTTGACATAGCCTATCATTTTGTTTCACAAATGACTACTAATGTAAAGCGAAAGATATTTTTTTTTTAAATGCAATGTTTTTACAACCTTCAACACATTAACTGCAGTGCACTGTAAATTCTGTAGTTAACCTTCCGAGAATTTTATTTTAAAAATGGCCTAATTAAGTATCTTACTGTTTTTGTATTAGATGGCGTTTAAATATTGTTATATTGTGCTAGTTTGAAGGTTTACTGTAAGCCAATCAGTTACACTTAACATATTCATGGTTAACATAGAGAACAAGAGTGTCACTCCATAAAGAATGCCTACTACAGTACCTCCACCCTATGCCTAAATACAGAATTCACAAAAGCGGGCGATTCCATTCATTTTTTTCATGCTCAATAGTGAGTTTCATGGAAACTTCACAGATGCGCATATACAGACGTCATTCAACATTTGTTTGCTCAACTCGAAAAACAATGGGAAAACAATCTATATTTTATAATAATAATAATTAGGTCAATTTATAAGGTGGAAATAAGCAAGGTCTCTAAGCACTAAATATTAATAATAATAATAATAATGACATTGCAGCATTCGTAAAATGATTGTCACTGGTGCACAAATGTTTGTATTTTAACATTGTAGTTTTGTGTCTAATTATTGCTTGAAACCTACACTTTAAATTATTAATTAAATTGTGTCCATAGATAAATTATTTTTTTTTATTTCAATAATAAATATAAAAAATATTAACCAAAATTATAATAGATGAATATAGAACTTAATTATATACAGTACTTAACTCTAACTTAATATGGTCAATTTTACTTTTGCATCATATTTTGTTAATCAAAATGGGAAAATATAATTACCGGAAAACAACAATAAGTTGAATTTTAACAACTAATTTGAAATGATTAAACAATAAATCTTAGGTATAAATCAAGATTTGGTAGGGTAGTGGCATTATGTTTATTTCCTAATTATGTTTTTTTTAAGTTATTTTCATATTAAAATGGTAACACAAAGACAAAATTTGTATTGAAACAGTTCAGTTTTAGTTGCAGTGAACTATGTTATTGAATGAATTTTAAGTTTATGTACTCACAAGTATATTATTTTGAGTCTTTTATACAATAAAGTACTTTAAAAACATCCACTGAATGCCTATAATCAGTTTTTTTATTTGGCATTTTCTCACAGACTTTATTTATTCAGCTTTACGCACAGGGCCAAGGAAATGCCAAACAGTGAACTATTAAATCACTTTTCAATGTGGTAATCCAATCACAAGACAACATGGGCTGTATGGACCGGTATACACAGGGTAGCCCCGAAAAGACTTGTTCCACCGGAACTGTAGGCGAGCGTGCCGTCTGAACCAGCGCCGATAATAGGGAGCTGTCGATTGCACGACGACGGTAGGACGTAGAACGTAATGACGTCACTAAAAGTCATCTGCGCATGCAAGAACGTTAAGGTCACCTCGTCGAGTAGATTTTGCAACGTAATTTGGCCAAATCTACGTATGCAGAGAATGTAGGACACCAGGTAGGACGGTCACGCAAGAGTGATTCCGTTCTAGCGTCGCGTCGTCGCACAACTCGATAGCTCCCTATATTGTGGCTATGGGCTGTGGCGGTTTTGTAATTTTGTATGAACATTTTAATTAACACATCTTGCGAATCTGAACTGGAACACCCCATACAATGTGGCAACTTTGTCTTGGTCAACAGACAACAAGATATTTTTTAAATAAATTAAATTAATTATTATTATTATTTTTTTTTTTTAAGATTTCCGTTCTTGTCCTTTCCTCAGGTAAGGACAAGAACGCCTTTATTATCTCTTTTGTTAATATAGGCCTAAAGTTTTCTTGCGTTATACCTGGTAAGAGGGTGTCCAATGTCATACAGTATTCTCAAAATTTATTGGAAAAATTACCCACACACGCTCCCTCCCCCACCACCTCCCCCTGCCGGCAACGATCAAAACAAATATCCGGGGATATGCTGTGAACATTTTGCTAACAAACAAAGCACAAAAACATGTTATGGTCAAAGTTTTAAGGCCTATATTATACGTGCAGAGTTATTGCCATCCTATATTTAGGTCACGAAACTTGGATTTGGAGCAAATATTTTAATAGGGCCTATAGATTAATCTAGTAAATGTCATATACAGTGTATATTGTACTACGTGTTTTTATGATAATAAAGTAGCTATATTTGTATCTGTTAGTAATCAATATTCCAGCCTCGCAATCTAGACTCAGGATGGTACCAGGATGGTATTATCTGACAGGGTACTGTGGATAACTTCAGTAATATAGTAATAAATTACAAATAATTTTTCTTTTATTAACATTTTTTTCTGTCCCCCGAATTCTAGACTCAGAAATATAGCGATGGTGTTCGGCGGGGGATAATTTTACTATGGATTACCGGTACTTTATTAAGGAGTAAGTTTGTTAACTGAATAAAAGCTTTGTAGCCGGATGATCAGACTTGGCCAATGGACCTTTCCGCCAAGCTCCGCCCCTTGGATATTGTTGCTAAGGTCCCACAAGACGGCAGTGTATTAAAACATACGCGAACACGTGCGTTTGTGGGACAACACGTGTGTTTGTAAGACGCGCGCGTATTCTTAGCGCTGTTCTGATTAGTCGGTTGTTAAGTTTGATTGACACTCCGGAAATGTCTATTTTTATAAGAGGGCCACGACTGACCGGGGTCCCTGGAAACCTATATTTACGCCAATGTCGAAAGGGACGTGCCATATTTTCAAAATTTGCTCACATCGACAACAACATGTTCCGCTAATTTTAAATCTTGTTTCTACCAATATGCATGATGGGGAGGGGTAAAGGCTCTACGGTTTTGCCACCTGCTGTTTCCGGGCATGGCGCCATATTTCAACAATTTGATCACCTCAGCCTCAACCATGGTTGCCATGAGGTGAGTATAGATCCTACATGCTAACCTTAAATCTTGTGACTGCCTCTTGAGGGGAGTGGCTAAGTAGGTTGTCAGTATCTATTTCCTTGAGATACCAAACAATTTTTCACCAAGCGTGGGCTGGGGTGTATATATTATCAGACCCCTATTAAACTTGAAAACCTGTATCCGTTGATTTCGGTAGCGGGTTTACATTTTAACAACAAAATTTTTAAAATGTGGCTACATGGCCTCTCCATGTTGTTTACTGTACTTTTATAAATAACAATAAATAAAGAAATTTCTGCTGAAGAATATACCGTATATAGTACGTATACGTAGTATACACAGTACTTAGTACGATAGATTGCAGTACAACCGTATATGCACAACTTGCGTTTGCTCAATAAAAACGAGCGTTGCGTGTGAGTCCTCAATCAAAATTAAATAGTAATAATAATAATAATAACTTTAACAATAATAACAATAATAATAATAACAATAACAACAACAATAACAATAATAATAATAATAATAATAATAATAATAATAATAATAATAATAATAATAATAATAATAATAATAATAATAATAATAACAATAACTTAATAATGGCCGACTTAAGCGCATATTAATATTATGGAGACCTCTGTGCACTTAATATAAATATGAATAACCGCACAAGGAAAGTAATGGAACTAATCCTATTCTTAAACTAAAAATGGTTTGGCTGTTGGCTCCGAAGAGTTCATCCGCCCTTTGTTCAGCTATTTAAAAAAAAATTCTGCTGGGACCATTCACCCTCTCCCACCTGAAGGCTGCCATGGCCGTCGATGGGGCTGCCAGTTACCTAAAACTAACTTAAAACTAACTTAACATAAAATGGAGGTAAAACTCTCCCTCGCCGGACACCATCCCGATATTTCAAATAATTGTTTCGGGTTCAACAATATATGTCCAGCAAATTGAAATTTAGGTTTCTTGTTATGAAATAAAAAGAAAAATGTATTTTCATTAGTGTACTGTAATGTAGTGTAGTAATTAAAAAAAAAAAATCATCCATCGTTGTTTTCCTTTTCTCTCTTTTTTCTGTTTCTTTTTTTTTTCTGTTTAAATTGAGGGCGCAATTGCAAACGATGGCGCTTAGGCGAAATTTGATTGGCTAAATCTATGGCAGCCATCTTGGATGGTACACACACACACAGCTCTGCGTATTTCGAACATCGAATACATTACACTTTAGCGCTAAAATATTGCATTAAGCCTAGGCCCTAGGCCTATATCTCTATACTGTGGTCGTGAAGCATCTGTAAGTATTTTTCAAAACTTATTTCTAGACTAGGCCTAGTAAAAATTCTCGTCGATATTGTGAAATGCTTGTAAGTAAATATATTTATTTGCATGGTTTATTTTAGATCTAGGAGTTATGCCTAATTTACTGCATTCTAGCCTAGGCCTAGTCTAGCCTAGCCTAGGGGACTTGTCCGCCGGCCGAGACTCGTCGGATCGGAGAAGGCCAAGGCCTTTGCACTTCGGACTTGTCCGCCGGCCGAGACTCGTGGAAGGCCAAGGCCTAGGCACCAAGCGCCTTTTTTGGTGAGCTTGATCTCTAGGCCAATAAATTAGGCCTATGCTAATAATAATATAATTTTCCTTCGACCTTACTTATGCTAGCTAGCCTAGCCTAGTTCCCGGGCCTCTAAGCAGCGCCCGCCTACCCCCACCGAAATGATCGGCTACCCCTCCACGCCTCACTTGAAATATCTTATCATCCACTTCACCTTAGACCCCCTAAAACTCCACCTTCAAGGCCTCCCCCGCAAAAAAAAAAAAAGCCCAAAAAACCACCTTATCAACATTTAAAAATTATATGCTTTTTCACTCGCATACTTTATTATAAATTGAGAAACTTGGTTCTTCGACAGCTATGAAGAAAGTTTAAATGATGACGACGTTAATTGATCAGTGAATATCAAATATTGCCATCAACACTACACTGGAAGAACATTTCAACCTGAGAAGAAATCAAGATTAACATTAAGGGTATGGAGTCTTCAGAAAAAAGACAATGCTGCTGAATTTCACATCATCTGGTTGTGGTATAATTCAGGAGGAAAATATGAATTTACGCAGTGAATACAAACGTGAAGTGAATGAGAGTTTGAAGGAAGAGGTAGGAGAAACTATGTATGAATGCGAGCACTGTGGATTGAATGTTGATTTAACAACTTTGAAGACTCATTTAGGAATTAAGACACAATTGCCATTTCCATGTAAGCATTGTGAGTTGCAATTTGATAAAGGTAGGCATTTGGATGAACATCTGAAGTTCAAGCACACAGAAGAAAAGGTCCTGCATGAATGTCAATATTGTGGGAAGATGTTTAAAACAAGTCGGAAATTGTCTGGACATGTGAAAATGCATCTAAAGAAAAAAACGTTTAAATGTGATCAATGTGGAAAGAAATTTAAATACAAAGGTCTTTTGACAACTCATTTGGAAGTACATGCAGATGAGTTGAGATATGATGAATGCAAATATTGTCAAAAGAGATTTAGAAAAGGTGTTTATTTAAAGTCACATTTGAGGACACACACGGAAGATTCACCGTTTGAGTGTAATTATTGTGGGAAGAAATTTAATCAGCGTACTAATTTCAGCGTGCATTTGAGAAAGCACATTGGAGTGAAGTTGGTCAACTTGAAGCCTTTTGAATGTGAAAAATGTGGGAAGAAATTTATGCATAACGATGATTTGAAGGAACACGTGATAACAGCACACACTCAAGAGTCACCGTCACCGCAGCATAAATGCCAAACTTGCGGACAGACGTTCAAACGAAGGCGATATTTGAAGGTTCATTTACTAACGCACGCTGGTAAGACAAGGAATAATAGTAGTAAAAAGTGTCCGAACGTACAAACAAGAAAAAAACAACACGAATGTGAACAATGTGGAGAAAAGTTTATGAGCATTGCTGATGTTAAGAAACATGTAAAAACGCATGGAGAAGGACCGTTTGAATGCAGTCAATGTGGAAAGAAATTTAAACGGCATCACTATGTTAAACGGCATATGCGAATACATGCTGGAGAGATGCCTTATGAATGCGAATATTGCGGAAAGAAATTCCGGCAGAAATATAGCCTTAAAAGACATTTAGTAATACACACGGGCGAGAGACCACATGAATGTGAACATTGTGGAAAGAAATTTAAACACCGTCAAGACTTTAAACAACATATGCTGATACATACAGGAGAGACGCCTTACAAATGTGAATATTGCGGAAAGAAATTTAGACAAAGTTACACCCTTAAAAGCCATTTACTAGTGCACATTGGAGAAAGACCTTTTGAATGTAATTATTGTAAACGGAAGTTTGGTGACCGTAGTAATCTTAAAATTCATTTAAGAATACACAACATCCATAACGCAAACCCTGCAACCGCCTTGTCAACTCAATCAATATTTTTATCATCATCATCATCATCATCATCATCATTATCATCATCATCATCCTCACCGTCATCTTCATCACTGTCATCTTCATCACCATCATATTTATCACCGTCATCTTTATCACCGTCATCTTCATTGCCTTCATCATTGTCACCTTTATCATCACCATCATCTTCATTGTCACCGTCATCTTCATCATCAGGCTCATTATGGTCACCATCATCATCATCATCATCATCAGATTCATAATCATCTTCATCATTATCATTCATCATCATATCATCACCATCTACATTTTTCTGTGTAGGAGATTCACCCATGTAATCAACCTTCTAATACATAATAAAATCTTTGCTATAAATTATGGGAGGGGAAATTGGGCCATCACTGTCTCATATTAAGTGTGAATAAGTATGATTTACTCTTTAATTGTGCAGTCAAACAAGAATAGTGTATTTATGGAGAGACAAATAATTATGTATATGTGAAAAGAAATGCAAGTATAAGCAAAATCAAGTATTACATATTTGTGATTTAATGGAAGTGGTAAATATTAAGACGTTTTCTTTAATAATGTACTGTGTAGTACACGAGTCAACACAATGAATGTAATATTTTAAAGGGATCTATTAGAGTTCCTCTATAGATGCACAGTAGCCTCTGCCTTGAATATGGAATTTAAAAAAAATACTGTATGTAGTTAAAATACAAAAACAAAATATCACTCATGGGTTTATTAAACCAAATGGCGGTGTATCTAGGAACCTTACAATGGGGAGGGGTTGAGGTGAAATGAGGTTTGAAGTTTCAAGAGGGGGAACTAGCGCACAAAAAAATGGTGATTTTAACCTACCATACTTCCGTGTATTTTTTGCGTCAAACATTTCCAGCCAAATGGGGGAGCACAAACTCTGATTTGGCCCGCACTCTACGCATCCCCTAGCACAGTATGCCATGGTTTTAACAAATACATTATGATTGCTTCTCTCCCTATGGCAGGGAGTTTTGCATTTTTATGAAGGTTTCTTTGTAAAAACTTTTTTAGTCATTTAAAAAAAAATGGAATGCGATATTTTCTCTAATTGAATGTTCGTGGTTTTCAATTTGTAATATTTAGTGACTGCAACAAATAAAATGTTTTTAATGTGATATCCATACTTATTGTTTTGATAATTTGGTTTGTTGCTTATTTATGTAAAGTGAGGCCTATTCGATCTGTACTTTTAGTTACTATTTTATAGCGAACTTCATATGATTCAGCCTTATAACAAAGTCTGTTGGGCGAATATTCAAAACATGCTAGCCTTTAGCTTAACTTCTCAGATAATCCATCTACTCATCTATAATTTATCTACAAATGCTTGATTTAGCGCCGCTCTCAATTAGTGCTACACCAAACCTGATTTTTTTTTTTGCTAAGCGCTAAGTGCCATTCTCCATTACCCGGTGTGTAATGAAACACTTTTAGTTTTTTTACAACAATATATACAGTGTTAAAATGAATAAATTAATACAATGAAGACACAAGCATGTCTTTACAAACATTTATTTACGATGTCGTACTGTCGGACCTATGATAGGCCTAGTGAACTATGGGAATATGTGAGATAGGTCAAAGCGCCATGCAATATTTTTTTTGTAAGCATTACTCTCGAATAAGCGCAACTCTTTAATAAGCGCCGCACTAAAGCTTTGAGACATTTAATAAGCGCTGCAGGACTACATTTACAGTACTTATTGTTAGCATTTCTGTTATTACAGATCAGGATTAAAATTGCCGCAAAGCTCTACATTATATCAGAGAAATGTAATCTTATTAAGGTAACAAAATGGAATCGTCATCAGCATCATCAGTAGCACAATATACAGATAGCTTCAATTCACTAAGCTCCAGCATAGGCAAAGAAGTATCAGAGGTAATCTCATCAAGGACTGGCGAGGCTGCATATACATCAGACAGTTTCAACTCACTGACAACAGAATCCGTCCACACACTGACTTACAGGCGTAGTCATGAATCTAGTGGCGGAGATACTTCCAAGTCCAAGTCTGACACCCGGTTTGACATTTTTCAAAGAAACATGAAGCTCAGTTATAATGAAGACACATTCGAGTCGGCAAATGATGAATATTCTTCTGAAGATGAAAGTGAGGTGGGTGACAATTAATACCAATTAAAAAATTTATAATACTGTATCTATATCTAATGATACACAGTACTGATGAACTCTTGCAGTAATGCTTTTATGTAGTACAGTGATCATATAATATACAGTACTGTACTGTATATTACAGTAAGTATATAACAAAAAAGAAAACAAACAAAAATATAATATGTATGCACATTCACACATGCATACACACCCATTCACCCACCCCACACACACACATATATCTAAATAGAAATTCCAGTGAGAGAGTGTATCAACAGGTGCAAGCACTTCTAACACGACACGCTCTCCAAATGCACAAAACCCAACATACATATACATAAAAATATCATTCGAAAAGAAAAAAGAAAATAATAATGGAAATCATGATAATACTGCGGATGTAAATGATATATGTTTAGTGATAATGATCAATGATTATTGATATGATTCTATAATCATCTTTAATTAATTAAATTGTATTTCTTGATAATACTTTATATATTTGCTTTAAAATTAATTATGCCATCAGGGCTCGAAATTCGCACTAGCAAACTAGCAATTTGCTAGTAGGTTTGTCATAATTGCTAGGTAAACATTCACAAACCAGCAAATTAAAAAAAAATGATTGCTAGTTGGAATATCTATACAAAATACCTTGTAGTTAAACCTAGTAAGTAAAACAAATTAAGTAAAATAAAATATGAAAGAAAAGTCACATAAACTGGAACTTTTCAAAATATATAATATAAAATTAATATAAAATAAATATAATATAAATTGATTATACTCATTTGGCTATTTCTTTGTGATAATTATTGTACTACACTCACCATAACAGAAAATATTATATTACAACATTTAACACACAAATTTCAATAAAGTACATCATAATCATTAGTTGTTATTTTCATACAATTTATTTTCCAAAAATATTATGTTATATTATTATCAATATATTTTATTAGTTGAGCAACTCATTTTGCCAGTTACCTGTTTGACGACTAGTAAATTTTAGCATTAGGTTGCTAGTGGCTAAAAAAGTAAATTTCTAGGCCTGGCCATGTCATGCTGATACAGACGATTATAGTATATGTAAAATGCCAAAATCATTTTTTTCTAGATTCTGTGCAATATGTAAAACAAGATGAACATGTCCAGTCGACGTTACCAATCACAGAGAGGAGGCTGGATGAAATGAAAATAGAGAATATCCGACATAGAATGAAAAAGGTAAAATTACAGTGACAAAATTTAGATCAGGTGGTTTTAGACTGGTGGTGATTACTGAGTGTGTTCTGAACTCTACTGTTAACCTTATTAACCCATGGCCGTTGAATTCCATCCACTGATATCCTTGTGTTTCAACTGGAGGGCTGAAATGCAAGTATAACAAAGCACTATCAGAAAAGATGTTTTAGCCATTGGTCCCATGCACACGTTAAGAATTAGGTGATTGGACTTTAGTGGGTTATCCTTTACCATCTTGTTTAACATATTGTGTGAATGTGTTACACATGCACTTCAAAATGGATACCACTAATACAGTACTACTGTATCTCATAATATTGGAAACCAGTGTGAAATTCAAGCAGGCAGTCTTCACCGGTAACAGATTTTATTCACGGACGTTCTAGGTAATAGATATTTTAAACCTGTATAACGTGTGGGGTTGAGAGCATCCAAAGAGCTCTCCAGGGGCGGAGCCAGAATTTTTTAAACTGGTGGGTGTGGGGGGGGGGGGCACAACAGTTTCAGAATAGGTAAGTGAGTAGCACATAACATTGATTTGCAGTGAAAGTTTTAAAATTTAGTAGCAAAATGTGGGGGAGGGGGAGCCTGCCCCATCCGCCCCATGTTCTTACTATTTACCTTATTTTAATTTTGTACTTTATTACTTCATTTGCTATTTATTTTGGCGCAGTTTATTTTTTATTAAACATGTATCTCCTAACTCTTAAATATATTATTTTTATTATATACTGCATACATAGATTCTAGACATTTGATTGGTTAAGAAGCGGGTAATAGAAAGTATTATGACCCTAAATGATAGTATGGCTACTTTGTTACCCTCTCGCACGATGTGCACTCTCTATGCCACGTTGCTATGAAGGCCTAATTCATGACACGCATGAAAGGTTAAAGGAAACGTGAACTCTACGAGGCTGAGAGATTGGCCCTTTGATCCCACGGGCCGCCTATTAAGAACCAGGGTTCTACGTCATCATCATGTGTATGCTATTCATCATTAGACATCGCGCGTTCTACCAACTCGAGCCAGTGCTTTCTGTTGTGGGCAGGGTGTGTGTCAAGTGCTTGGTTGGTGTCCACAACATTTCTGAGGCCATCTTCAATTAATTTTGTCCATATTTTAGTTAGTCTTCCGACGGACCTTTGAACTTTCTTGTAACTTTCATTTTGCGCTTTAAATTTCACTGTAGAATCTTCTGGGAGTCTAATTAGGTGCCTGTACCATTTTATAATTTTTTTGTTTGGTTCTACAAGGTCCTTAAATTCAGTATTTTAGTGCTCAATAAAAGAATGAAACAAAAAAAAACCTAAAGAATTTATTTAAGAATAATTTATTAAATTTACTTTTTATCTATTACATATTGACTTTAAAAAAAAATATATTACAGAAAGTTGATGAGGTGGTTGAGCATGACATCAAAACTTGCCCAGTTTGTGTGAAAGCTAAAGAGAAAATCACAGAGAAGCAGTTTGTGTGCAGGAGAAAAACATTGCTCCAAAACAAACTAATAGAAGATAAGATCCAGAGACATCTGGTGTGCAAGGTAATTTATTATCAGGTGTGGATTTAGGAAGGGGGGAACCGCCCCAGTTCCCCTTATGGAAAGTAAAGAAAAGAATGATAAAGAAATGATTGATCGCTTAAAACGTCCATTGTGTCCTGGGTGTCTAGAAAACTAAAATTTCCCTGGGGCATGCAGGATCCCTCTGGTGTAGTGTTGATCGCTCCACACCCCCAACTTTCGGACATTTCTGTGTGGGTGTGACTATTTGAGCTTATCTTCAAAGATAGGAGTCCATATTATGCCTCAGCCTAAAGATTTACTGTACAATCTACTCTTTCAGAATTCCTTAGACTTAATTGGAGAATTAGCTGCGAGTCTACCAAAGCCAAGTGATGACCCACAAGAGATTTGGAGCCGTTTGTTGAATAGCTGAATTTTTGCCTTGATATTTTACCTACATTATTACTTCATACATGTGAGATGGACTGGCACAGCAGTTGCAGATAAGAGTTTGAGGTTCATGCTGCTCAGTCACTTGGGAAACTCGTAGTGGGGGTTTCAAGTGGGGGCTGAGCCAGCCGGGCACCCTCACCGCTTTAAATTTGTCAAAATTATTTAAAAAATGGAGGAAAAAAATTATATTAAAATTTATGTCTGGGAGTGACATACTCATTTTTTCTTTCCTCAGCCCCAACCATTATGGGGTTAAGGTGGTTATTGACCCTCTATCGGCAAAAGCACCTTCCAGGGCCCCCCTCTAGTTCGAATTGCTGGATCTGCCACTGAATCACTATACATTTTGTCAGTTTACACAAATGTATCAATAGTATAAACCTCCAGTGGCTTGAGTCCCATGTATCTTACATCATTTTCTGGATTAGTCTGACTTAAATAAATTAAAATATTGACAAATCACTATGTATTTCGTCAGTCTACTTAACAGTCTGGCTACATTTGCTACAGAAACTTTCAAGCCTTCTATAATCCTGAATAAATAATGGTTTTAAACATTCTGCAAGCATGTCGAAAGCCAATACATATAATTCGGTTTTTTTTTTTTTTTTTTATTGTAAATTGATATTAATTAAATACCGATACCAAATTATAGGCTTTAGCATGGGTCGATATTAAATGTTCACGGTACATGAAAGTATTGTGGTTTTGTAATCAAAAAATGATGTGATTTTAGCAAGAATTTGTTTATAATATTTTTCAGTGAAGCAAAAATTAACAATGAAAATGAGTTTACTCTATTATTCTGTTAAAATGTATTGTCTTTTTTTTCATAACATTTCACCTATCGATGATCGGGCCCAATATTTGGGGAAAACCTACAGTAGTGTGCCACCCACACCCCTTCCCCGGTGGGAGAAAAATGTAATTTGTCTGGGTTTTTTTTTTTTTTTTTTTTTATTAAATGGTAATAAAAGTTTGTGTTAATTACGGGATTCTTTATTTAAAAAGGATGTCGGGGAAGAGCTGACACACCACTGCAACCCATACGATCACAATAGTATACAACACTTTGTACATAATTGTAATTGTACTTTCGGCGGTTGAGATTATCCCCCGCTAGCGTTACCCCTGGTTTAAATTGGGTTTCCAGATTTCCTTATGTAAGCTTCTTTTTTTTTAATTCAAAAAGTGCCTCTTTGAATTTTCCAAGTTCCCATAAGCACCCTTCAACATCTATTTCCATAAGTGCCACCTCAATTTCCACTATTTTCATAAGTGCCCCTCAAACAGGTCAAAAAATCAGGTGATGTATTGATGAGTTTGGAAGCTTTTAAAGTTTTCAGTATCGGTCTAAAGCTATGAACATGTAAAGTCATGATGTGATGTCACTGTAACCATATTTCGGCATATCACATACTTTCGTCAAATATAATGTACACTGCACCCTCCAATTCCAGACCCTTCTAATTCTGAGACCACTTTTCCAAAGTTCCAATTAACAATCTTGAACCTTTTAAAGATGTACTGTCCCTTGAAAATGACCAAAATCATAAAAAAATAATTAACTTGCTCATTTAAAAAAATTATCAACTTGAACATAAAAATGAGTGTATTTATAAAATGCTTACCCATGAAAATCATTAGTTTACAGCGAAAAAATGATAGAAACACTTCCAGTTACTGCACTGATTTTTTTTTTTTGCAAGGGACAGTACATGTTTAACACAGAGCTAGCCCTCTAAATGGAGACCAACTCCGAGACCACCCCAAATTTCCAGGTCCCAAAGGTGGTCGCGAACTGTATGACCATATGTAAATATTAATCTGGACATGGCTTTAGATTTGCAGCAATCGAGTTAAATAAAAGCGACAGTAAGACAAGTACTTGAGATCCTCCACAAGTTTCGAACATGGTACTTAAAGACGACGTACAGACTGAACTTGCTGAGAAGAGTGACATAAAAAATTCAAAGCTAATACCAAGATTACGAACAGAGTTGGAGCAAATATTATGAAGTCCTCCGAGGGAGGGACAAGCACACAAAAACAAGTTTAATTGAGTTCATTTGGTCTTACTGACGTAAACATGAAATGATTTGTTTTGTACCATCTTGGGATGGAAGGGGTGTGAAAACGTGGTCATTTTTTGCACAGTAGGCCTGTGGTATTTTTTTTTTCTGTTTCTTAACAGGTCAGTTGTCTAAAGAAGTTCAGAGGAGCTGGACGAGACGAAACGTCACTCAACGTTAATTATAGCAAGTTCCAGTTTTTTGATTTAAATACAATTTTATACTTAACACTTACTGGATGAATAACAATATTCACTTAACATCAGTGTGTGTACTTGTAGATTTTGATGTAAATGAGGTAAAGATGCACTTATTTTATGGTGGTCAAATACAGTACTATGTTTATTATGCCAGCATCATTGAACGTCACACAAACTCATTTTATTCTAAAGTGAGGCCTAACAGACTATCAGCCAAACTGAAGAATAATAACAATGAACAATGTCGGTTTCAGCAATTCTTTTATTTCTATGATGGCAGCACCACAGCCTGATTTCAATGATAAGCTTCTCTTATTTTCAGCTTCATATTTGTACATAAGAACATGCTGTACACAATAATAATTTGAAATGAATATGAACTAATTGTGACTCATTTCAAAAAATCTTACATTACAATATTACTTTCTTGCATTGATAATTTTCTTTTAAAGACATGCACATTTATTCATCGCCTGGTTACAAACGTCAAACCAAAATTTGCTGCTGTTCTAATTAACATAATTTATAATGCCACCAATCTTGGATCACTACTAACACAGTTACAAATATAAAAACATGGAATGGATAGGACAGAGATTAGCCATCTCTTATGAATAAAAAAAATATATCTTAACAATTAACCCTGTATATGTGTAGTGCAAATTAACCGGTGACGTTTTTCTAGGCACTCTTTTCTTGCTGGGCTTTGCGCATTTTGCAGTCAGCCTCCTTTAGTTTTAACCAGGTGTTGAGCTGCTTAACGCGAAGCGTCCCCCAGATGGTGTGGTCACTCAGAGCAAGCATCTCAGCTGCGCACAGAGCTGCAGCCTCCGTGGAAAGAACTGTACTGCAACCCATTCCTTTAAAAAATAAAAAACAACAAAAGCAAATGCATAGTTATCAGAATTAATGATCAAAATCAAATCTAATTTATTTTCACTTGCAGTCATAAATTACATACACAATTCAAGCAAGAAAATAAAACAAAGGATACAAAGCAAGCAAGGGTTGCTTAGCGGGCATAAGGCAACTCCCCTATAGATAATAAAATTTATAGAAGTATTATGCTACACAAAACAAACTACACTGAAACACCTAGATGTTAAATTGATTGAAAACTTGAATGAATTGCCAACATAAATTCCCTTTATATGCGAATGTCAGCTTATGTATACTCGGGCCTAATTAACAGTAATGATGAATAAAAAATAAAAACAGAAATAGTATTACAGCAAAAGTATAACCTTTAAACCCTGTCCAGACCATAATAGGCACATCATGACTTTTTGATAGTGTGGACAAAACTTCAAATATCAAAAAGTAATGGTATATAAATTATTTATACATATACCAGGTAAGGATTATATGCTGAAGCTGCCATTTTTTTCTGATCAGTAGACCAAATTAGCCACTAACACAAAGTTTAAGTTTGAAAACTCCTCAAACTTCAATATTAATTTGTACTTTTTATCATAAAATAACTTATCGAAAAACCTTGGTAAATATTTCTTCAATAAACGTCAGAATTTTGACCTGTTAGATTTGAAATGGAGTGAAATAAACAGATGGAAAACTTGAACATGTTTGCATAGACTAGAGAGTCATAGAAAACAACATTCTTCTGACTCATTGATTATGAATGATCAAAGAAGAAAAAGTTATTTACCTGATGGCATGCGAAGTGAAGACCAGATATCTTGTGCACCCCAATCTGCTTTGATCGGTGGGCAATTGATGACAGGGAAGGGCGTATTTCCTGACAACACCGGGCCTAGACCATTGCTTCGACCAGCCACAGCAATAAATATGATAGGGATACTGCAACCTAGACAAGGAAAAGAGAAATTAAGTTAAAAGGTTTTGTGTATTGTTACTATACCAGCAAAAACTGGTATCTTTAACAAACTTCAGAAACTAAAACACACGATAGTTATTCAAGACCCAACAGTGTGTCAACCCCTAAAAAACATAGTCACCATAAAAATACACTATGATATAAACAAATATATGCCAAAAGATTAAAAACAACAAAGCATAAAAATTAATTTTCATATATTAAATAAGAATATTTGTTTATTATATTGGTTATTTATTTTATAATCAACAGCCAACCATGCTTAGTTGATGGTGTGTCATTAGCATGTCTTCAGAATTAGTTAAGTATTACTCTCTTCAGTGGCGGATCCAGAAATTTGAAATATAGGGGGCCTAAGGAGGGTCTTTTCACAGGTTTTGGGTTTGTACACATCAGCCCAACCACTGAGCTGGGGGCTGAGGTAAGAATATTGATGATTATGGCACATGTAAATGACCGGAAATGGCACGGTCACACTGAAAATTTGAATATAATTTTCATTTTTCCTCCATTTTTATTTAAAATTTTGAAAAATTTAGGGGTGGGGGTGGGCGAGGCACCGGGCCGATTAGGCCTCTCTTGAATCAGCCACTATTTTTGATCTGTGTTCATGTTTGTAAAGCGCATAGAAGTCCCAACAACATGTGCTATATAGGTTGACCTTTATTATGATAAACTTTATACAGTTCGCCGGTGGTCTCGGGGTTGGGCTCCAATTAGAGGGCTAGCTTTGTGATAAAAGGTTGAAGGTTGTTATGTAGGTCTTTGGAAAAGTGGTCCTGAATTCGAGGGGTCTCGGAATTACAGGGGTCCTGAATTGGAGGGTGTACTAACCTTCATACTGGGCAAGGATTTGCATAGTCTCTTCAGTGCCTTTGTGAGCCGAGGTCACTCGCGTCTCGCACAGGATTCCAAGCTCTTCGCATGATTTCTTGATTTTGTCGCAATGTTCCGCATCACTGGGGGATCCCATTAATACAACAACTTGAGCCGGTGGTTTAGTGTTAAACAGCTAAAAAGGGTATCAGTGAAATATGTAATATTTAGCATATAAATTTAAAAAATGCAAGTTGTGCAGAATTATTTTTTAGACTGCTTAGAGAATTAGGCATATACAGCTGAAGAATGGAATTTCTAATATATTTTACATTTTACCTTGACTTTTTCCATGATCCACTCAAAGTTTTTCTTTACCACCTGCAGGCTTTCCTCGGTCACTTCTTTAAGGTCACGATACACCTGCTTATCTTTCATCAAACGTCGATCTCCAGATGGCCAGAGTCGCCAGGAATCACTGTCGATAATATCAGCGAGGATAATCTCACCTGTATGTAGGGCCACAGAGTAATATTATATTCAATGTTTAATAAAGAACTTCAAATATGTTTAATAAAAATTTGAGAGCAATGGAATTAGTGGTTCTGAGTAAGAGCTATGCAAAAAATGATGTCTAGAAACAAGGTCCACCTACCAGTCTCAGCACTGACACCAAACTCAATTTTCATGTCTATCAAACTGCAATCCAATGAGGACCAAGCCTTCTCCAAAACCTCAAATACAGCGACAGTTATGCGACTCATTTTGTCCACGTCGTCAGCACTTATCACACGACCGCCACAGTTCATCTTGGCCTCAATGATTTGTTCCCTTGACCACTGGGGGTCGCCAGCCGCATCATCCTAATAAAAATAACATAGAACCCTGTGCAACATGAAATTTAAATGGAAATACAGGCAAAACATGCTATACAACATTATCAAGGATTTTTAACTGTTGCCAGGATACTAAGCTGACTGGTTTAATCCGTCTAACTTCAATTAGCCTTATGTGTTGTATTGTTATGCTAATGAGCCAGATAAGCACAATCTGCACATGCTCAGAAAAACAAAACTTTCCAGCCACACTGCGTATCGGCTAGGCGTACATCTAAAAAATATTGGCGTTGACAATACATTTTAATTATGTATAGGTAAGTAGTAAGTATATGAATAATTTTAATGCACCATTTTGATAAATTCATTCTAATTTGTTTTCGGTCTTTTTTCTGCATTTTTATAAGCGGTTAAACATGACCTAGGCCCGCCTATCTGATGTTCATTATAATACTACAAAACAAAATCACATCAATTTAAAATCAAATTTGTAAACATACTTGCCATATATCTTAAATAGCAGGTGATTTTATTGGTAGATTAGTTTGTTTTTAAAAAGTATGATTGATTATCTGGCTCATTAGCATAACACATAAGCCAAATCAAGATAGAAGTGTTAACGTATTTACTTATTTCTTGAAAGTAATGACAAGTTGTGAGAGACCAACCTTGTAAAAGAATTCCAATTTGGGAGGTGAAAATCTGTACCCTTCTTGGACTCCAGGATTGCGCTTGAGGAACGAGCCGGTGGCGACACGTCGAGTTACCCATTCAATCAGAATCATGTCACAGCGGACAGCAACAAACGCAGTGTCGGTTTCCTGTTTGATAAAATGACTTGGAAGTCCTACAGTAGAAAAATGTGGGATTGTGCCAAGTATAAAATGTAGACTTTATTCTACGTAAAGAATTTTAAAAGTTAGTGAGAGGGCACTCAATCTTAACAAACAATACAAAGCTTGCCATCGCAAACCAGTGTCGCGGAAAGTCAATCATAAACACAAAATGTTAAACTGAGTAATTTACTAATTGGCATAAGAATGTAGTAGTACCACACACTTTTATCCAATACAGAGAAGCCATAATACTTTTCATAACTTTGGCAATATAGCAAGTCGACTCCAGTAATATTCTAAAGCTTATATTGTGGAGAATATAAATATATTGAAGAATTTTGTGGTTTATATCACTGATGCTAACTTATAACAGCAAGTAGAGAAGGTTGGCCTATGTTGCTGGAAGATAATTTTGTTCTGAATATACAACCCATGGTTGTAAAGCTCACCAAGTTTCGCCAAGTACTCGAACAGTAGGCAAGTGGTTTTAGTGGATATAGCTGCCTTGCCCTGGAGGTCATTTACTTTCTGCGCATTGTGGGCCGTAATGCGATCCTTCGATTGAACCAAAACACGGTTGTTAGGGAGTTCAAAGATCTTTTTTGTCTTTCCCTCGTTCAGCAACTTGCCTGGTACCAATTCTGTAAAGAGAAATAATCATACAATATTACTATCCCGCATACAGTATCCTAAACTACTGTAGACCTATTAGTAGTGGTGGCACCAGGATATGCACAAAGCTGAAGGCAATGTCTCAAACAAGGGACCAGATGCCATAACGTTTTCTAAGAGTACGCATGATTCCTCAAACACAAAGTCAGAGTTACGTGGAAAATCGCTAGGAAAATAGGTGCGTATAATCGTAATTACTGCATTTAAATACACTGTTTATATTAGGATCAGGTCAAAAGATAATTTTGGGCAGAATCTGCGGAAAAATCGGCCCTTATATTTTCCAATTTTCCAAAATGCGTAGACAGATTTTCTAGGCCAAATTTCTGAGCAGATGCTATTAGGTGCGCAGGTCTTACTTTACAGTCTGGGCCAGATGTCCCCAGAATGGCGACAACTCTGAGTGTGGCTGAAGGCGGGTTCATCAATGTTAAAATCAAAATATATAATTTTTTTCCACAACAAATTGTTTTTCTCCAAGCCGACTCCTAGTCCCCTACACTTGCACCACCCCTTGCTAATTGCTATATAGGCCTCATACTGTACTAGAAAAACTAGGTGTGCAAAATCATAGCTACTGCATAAGCCTAATACAATTATTATATTAAAATTATGTCAAAGCCTAATTTTTGACCCCTAGTAGTAGTAGGCCTAGCCTAGTAGTAGTAGGAGCCTAGCCTACGCCTAGGGCCTACTAGATAATATACAGAAAACATAACAACTGTAGATTGTAAACTGAGACAAGGCCTACCCTGAGTCCATTAATATTATTAGTCATTACATCAGCCTACTACTAGGCCTAGGATAGCCTATCTAAGCCTACACGTGACAGGGCCTAGCCAACCGAACAAGCAAGCAAGGCCAAGGGCCTAGCATTTGCACAACAGACTATTATATAGAACAACCAGATTGTACCTGCCATCCTTATGAATTTCGTATAGGTCTATTTATAACAGAAAGAGATCAAATTCCTGGTGTTACGTTACAGGCTTAAGTGAAGCAGCTCTGTTGACCACAGCGCCGAATGGCAAAACACATGTGCGTTACGAACAGGGTTGCCAGATAGTCGACAGGCTTCGCGGTCAAACACACGCCATCTCACGGCCAAATCAGGCCAAACTTTTTTTTCGATATCGGCCAAAATTCGGTCAGATAATCCAATAGAAGACAATAGTGGCCATATAATATTCATTTAAAATACAAGAATTACACGAAAATCATCGGCCATTTGTTTGAATTTGAAGAAAGCAAATGGTGTACACAGAACAGTGTTAATCTATTACTGCTGTTCTTATAATTAATTTAACACCATAAATTAAATGCCCGCAACCACATTATTAAATTTGCTCTTTAATTATAATTGATTTAAATTTATTAAATAACATACAGTGTAGTCATTTTCTAGAATACTTTTAAGGGCCTATTATCGAATCTTTATATGGCAAATCCGTGGCTCGCTTTCAATTAGAATGAAAGAATTATTACATTAGTTAGGCAACACAAACCGGTGTTAATACACAAGCCTATGAAAACTTATACTTTTTATCTAAACTTTCTAAATTCGCCTTTGAATTACGTTACTCTTGCAGTACTTAAAACAATAAGTCATTGTCGGTATCACAATCATCTTCCTCGTGATTCTAATATAGGCCTACAACTTAACTCCAGAGTAGATTCGAAGAAGCCTCTGCAACACCAATTTAAATTGGAGGTGCCATCGGACTCGAATGATCACATCGAGCATTTATATGGCGCTCTGCATAAAAAAAAAAAAAAAAAAAAAAAAAAAAAAAAAAAAGCAGTGGATTTAAAAAAAAAAAAAAAAACAGCAGTGCCTGTACAATTCAAGTAGGCAATAATAACTTAATTAAACTAGGCCTATTTATTTTATTTTATTCAATTCTCAAACAACAGAGATAGAAACCTCCACTTGCATTAAACTGTCGTCATAAAGCTTAAACAATACTTCATAAGAAATATATATTTCATAATATACTTCATAAAACATAATTATATATTTTATCTGAACAATTTAAATTAATAGATGTAGGTCTAACTGCTAGTCTTTTCGATAAACTCTCTTACGTCAACTTTAGTGCAAGGACGTACAATGTAAACAAGGGTACGACGATTAGAATCAAATAGAATTTATGCTTTTGTAAATAACATATCCAAAACACGTTATATTAGGCTTATTGAAAGAAAATGTGAACTTTTCAGAAATTCGGCCAAATTCGGCCAAATATAGTTTGGCCGTGACTTTTTAAACATTACGGCCAGGCGAAATTTTATACGGCCAGATTTTAGGAATCTGGCCGTCAAAAAGGCCAAATTGCAAGGGGGGGGAACTGGACCCCCACCCCCGCCGTCGGCGAGAAAAAACACAATTCGTCGGGAAGAAACAAATCTTACATGTATTTTTTACATATTAGTAGACCCTAAAATCGATTAAATAAGCCTTTCAAACCCCTAAATTATCGAAATGTTCGGGGGCTTCGACCCCAAGACCACTTCGGAACTTTTAATCGAAGCTCGACCACGCCCACTTTGCTTTGTCAGGGAAATCTGACCCCCCCCCCCCCCATCTCGGAGACCCCGCCCCGTTGACTCTGAAGGCAGAGCAGCAAATGGGTTTATTCAAAGCGGTGCCCAGGCGTGTATTCATCCTGGCGGCACCCATGGAACCTGGCCGTCAAAAAGGCCAAATAGCAACCCGGGCGAATGTAGCTGCCTCTCTTCTAAATACTAGAATTGGTTAAACACTTTTAGTACTAGTGCATATAAGCTTGCTAATATGGATAATTTTTCATTCCTGATGATGACATAATTAATGTCGAAATATTGAATCCCAACATGATGGCGTGTATTTAAATACTTGGAGTATGTATTATACTTTCCTAAATGTTTTTTATAACACGTGTTTTATTTCATAATTAATTAATTAATCATGATCAAAATCATCCAAGTCACAATTAGGTTTTTTTTTTTAATGCCATACCTAGATAAATGCATTCCTTAATGAAATAATAAGGTGCAAGAAAATATAATGCCATTATCATGTATAACAATGACTATGGGCCTATTGTATTCATAATAGTCGACAGATACTTGTAAAATACAGTAAAACAAATGTTACCTTATTATTAAATGAAACATGTGTTATGAATACGCAGGTATAGTATGCATATTCCTCCATGAATAAATAATGTGCAAGAATCACGAACACAATATATAATACTGAATAACAATGTGTTTTATATTAATTATAGGAGTTGACGAATATTGCAAAATGCATTAAAAAAAAAATGTACGCCTAATAATTAGGCGTACTTAATTTTTATATGCCTGTTGCAATATCCGTCAACTAATACGCCTATTGTTATTCAGTATTATATATTGTGTTGCTTGATGCTTGCACTTTGTGTATTCATACCACATGTTTTATTTCACATCGTTAATATCTGTCAACTATTATAAAATAGGCCGCCCATAGTCATTGCTATACATATGGCATTATAAATTCTTGGACCTTATTAATTCATTGAGGAACCATTCATTTAGGTATGGCTTTGATAAGATTTTGTTTTTAACCATTATTCTTATGTATGTGTGTGTATGTGTATGTATGTATGGGTATTTATATATGTATGTATATATACTGTCTCTTATACACATCTAAGATGTGTATAAGAGACAGGATGTATGCAGATAATAATAGGTGCATTATAAAGAAACATTATTGGTCAGCATGATTACCTGATCTTGTACTACTGTATGTGTGTAGGTAAATGTATTAAACTTAAAATGTATACCGTATGAGAAATTTATAGGGTGTTATTTCGAAAAAAATTAATAAATAAATTTAAGAAAAAAAAATTAAATATTAAATGTTTATTTGTGTATGATAATAAGGTGCGTATGTATACACATATATGTATATGTATATGAGTGGATCTGCACATTGTATGTGTTCTAAATCGTATACACAATTCAGAATGGATGCAATTTTTCAAAAATTGTTTTTGAGATAATGATTTAATTTAGAATGTTAACGTAAATGATAATGCAGGTAAAACCGAAGTTGAACAATTTATTCAGCCATGGTGGACTGACCCACATAGCCGGTGCAATTTAATTTTAATTTCCTTGATTCTTGATATTTTTTATGTCGTTGATGAAAAAAAAAGTAAAAAATAACAAAAGGAGAAAGAAATAAAGGTGGGTGAAATCCCCACAAAAGAGAGAGAGAGAAAAAAAAAAACAATTATTCATATAATTTAAAAACCTAATTTTGATTTACCAGAATTGTATCATGGTACTACTGACGGTCCTTATCCAGATATAACATTCTTAACCTGAGTGTTGATTATCTGGGCCCTCTTTTGTGAATAAGCCTATTCAGTGTTACAGGCCTTTTCTTGAGGATACCGGTACCTGTAAAAATATGATATCCTTTAAGGTCAATCTTTTGCAACAAAATTTGCTTATTATGGGAGGGGTCCCTCTTGAACATTTCCCTCGCCAAGAGCGGTTTTTGGGGATAGGGGAGAGCGATCGAGAAATAAAACTACTCTAAGTGTTGGGAGGCATGTCCCCGTGGAATTTTTGTTTTCTAGAAAAAAAAGGTGCCCAGAACTAACCACTTCGGTCCCACCCCCTTTTTGACATCTATGGACTGTGGATCCGCTCCTAAAATATATGTTTTCACTATCAATATATTATATATATATATATGTATATATATATATATATAAATATATATATATTATATTTATATAATATATATATATATATATATATTATATTTATATATTTTTGAGAAAATTTACGTCTGCGTCTGCTTTATTCACCTTCTTGCTGAGTTTCTCAAACAATCTAAGGTCTTGCTTTGTGACCGTACTGGTCTGTGTAAACTCGTGTACAATACAGCCAAACTTCCGAACAGAAAGTAGTATAAAGACGAATTTAAGAGCAACAAAAATACATTTAATATAACCCGACATGTTTCTTCGTATTCAATACGACATCTTCAGATTTTCCAAAAAAAAAAAAAAACCGACTTTAGATATTCTGAGGTTTATATACCTTTGTTTATAACTTATGAACATTAGAGCGAATTCATTCTAAATGGATATTTGAATGTATAGTAATGTCGTAACTTGTTAAGACGTTAAAGTTACGTAATTCAAATTCTAGTTTCTCAAATAGTCTAAGGTCAAATGTTTAGTGTAATATCGTAGCTCTTATTTATTCTAAAATAGGTATTTGAATACATAGCAGTGTCGTAACTTGCACGTAATTTTACGTAATTCTAATTCTAGTTTAAATTCTTAGTATAATCTCGTAACTTTGAACTTGTCTGTTAAGTTCATGATTCTTCCATTTGATATGGAGGGAACCTTAGATTTTTAATCGATACTGTGTATTTGATTTATCTATTATTTCAAAGCACTTATTGTTACTGTGTATTTTGAAATTACTGTATTTTTTGATGTGTTTGTATGTATGTGAATTTTTATCCCTGCGTAAATGCTCCTCTATCCTTGTTACAAAATGGAGGGAAATCTCCCTAATGTATGAGGCCTTACAGACTCTACATGTGAACTGATACACAACGTTGGACTTGATGTAATTACTAATAGGGTCTTTAATTTAAAAAAAAAAAACTTATTTTCGTTGTGTTAAATACCATGTTGATGGTTAAATTGCTACAATACAGTATTTTTTGCATAGTGTATTTATCTTAGCATTCGTATAGTGTGTTTAGCATTTTCCCAATAAATGGTAACTTGAAATAATATTTTTTCATTGCCATTACTATCGCCAATGGTAACTTTTGTTAATATTTCTTACTTTCTCACTTGTTTTTCTTCTGGATTGTGTAGAGTGAGATATTTACATTGTTCCTGTGGAAGTTTTGGTTTTTCAGGATTTTTTTAATTCTTTGTAGTCCGAGAGCCAGGCACCATTTATTTGAATAAAATGTTTACATGTTTAGTTGGTATTTTTGGAAAGGTCACTTCGTGGCGGTATTAGAACTGTAATAATACCTATTAGAAGGTATTATTCCCGATTAAATAATAATCGGGAATATAAAACATGTGTAATATACCAAATACAATTAAGTTGCACATCATATGAACGTATGAAAGCTTATCAAATTGTCTATCCATTGATACCAGACTTGTTTTTGTATCTTCTTGTTTTACGTACTTTTTATATGGAATAAAAACAAAATGTTGTCAATTTTTGTCAAAATTTGATATTGTTTGTTTTCATTTTATTTTAAAATATTAATAGACTAAATGAACAGATATTTCAAACATTCTCTCTTAGAATTTACTTAATTGATGATCTTGACAATAAAACAAAAACGAAGACTAAAACCGTATTCTTGCTGAGATAATGAATACTAATTTCATGTTTAAAATTGTACATTCGGTGATCGAGATTTGATTTTTTCCCTAACGAAATTCCCTGAGGAAATTCCCCGATAGGGGCGAGCAAGCGAGGCTCCGGAGATCCCACGACGGGGGCCCTCTAGACCATAGACCCCACGCTAGCACCGTCCCTTTGTCTTCTGAAGATAGATCGCCTCAGTATGTTTTTTAATGGCACGATTTGTAACTCTTAGGTTAATTAGGTTAAGATCTTTTAGAAATAAGAGGGGTGACTTTGTTGATTTTGTTACCTCAAAATAATGAGCTTGATCTTTTTGCAGTTACTAAAGCATGGGTAAAACCAGGCGATGACGTTGCTGCTGGTGACTGCACTCCAACTGGATTTACATGTAAGAACGTCCCGTGATTGGCGAAATAAGGAGGTAGTATTGGAATTCTACATCGATCGCTTCTTCCATCAATTTTAACTCATTTGAGGCAATTCATGCAACAGGTAAATGTGGATTTCATTACATTCACATTGTCTGTATTTATCGTCCTATGGGTTCTTCCTAATCAGATTATTTTAATGATTTTCAGCTGATTTTGACAGAAGTTATTTGCTATCATCTTCTGACTTAATTATTTGTGGTAATTTCAACCTCCATGTGGGTGGTGTTAATAATCCTGTTACCATTCAACATATTTGCATATTTCGGTCTGTGTCAGCATGTTTCTGATTCCACACATACTGTTGGTCATTGTATTAAACTTATTATCACCCGTTCTGACTGTAATAGTATCAGTGAGCTGAGATTGCATCCTGACCTCTCTGACCATTATGCAATTTTCTGCAATTGAAACCTCAAGAAACCCCCTCTTCCTTCCATCTTCATTAAGTGGTGTAAAGCTATTGATATGGCTGATTTCTGTGACCAGATTAAGTTGGAATCGGCAGTTAGAGAAGATAGTGGTCTCACACTTGAAGGATGTGTTGAGACTAACTAATGTACACCATAATCCTGTTACCATTCATTTTTTTTTAACATACTTGCATCTTTCGGTCTGTGTCAGCATGTTTCTGATTCCACACATACTGTTGGTCATTGTATTAAACTTATTATCACCCGTTCTGACTGTAATAGTATCAGTGAGCTGAGATTGCATCCTGACCTCTCTGACCATTATGCAATTTTCTGCAAGTGAAACCTCAAGAAACCCCCTCTTCCTTCCATCTTCATTAAGTGGTGTAAAGCTATTGATATGGCTGATTTCTGTGATCAGATTAAGTTGGAATCTGCAGTTAGAGAAGATAGTGGTCTCACACTTGAAGGATGTGTTGAGACTAACTAATGCACACCATATCCGATGATTACGCTTGAGGGAAAAAAATCTTAATCACTACATGGGTTTGCACGTACAAAATAGGTTCGAGTGAATGCGACAGCATTTTTAAAGATAAA
The DNA here is from genome assembly GCF_011630105.1 of Anneissia japonica. Classification (NCBI taxonomy): domain Eukaryota; kingdom Metazoa; phylum Echinodermata; class Crinoidea; order Comatulida; family Comatulidae; genus Anneissia; species Anneissia japonica. The sequence continues at coordinate 928,134 of NW_022713643.1, forward strand.
CTATTTTAATTTATTTTAATCTGTTTTTATGTATTGTTAAAGGTAAGAATCTTCCATGAATGTCTCGAAATGCAATGTCCAATCCATTTATTAATTGTTAGTAGAACTATTTGATAGGGTACAGTATTGTTTTTCTTTTTTTATCTTAAAAGTCTACTTCTTTTCCTCTTCATGGGTAATTTCATTACCACTTTTGGCGTCATTTTCATTGTTTTGCTCATTGTTTTTGCGTGTTATTTGTTCACTTCCAGATGGACTCACTCGTTAAAAAACCATTCCAAATTACTTCGGGGGAAGCTGTTATAGACTGTTAAGATCTTCTTAATTTCTAGCTGCGTGGGTCTCGATTAATTTGGTAGTAATTTAATATTTTCTGCAAACTGTGGGTGACATTATTCATTCTTTGTTGCATTTCTAGATATCGCCGATATGCACTTCACTGTACAACCATAAAGACTCCTGGTTAATTGAAAGACTTGGTATTAATTACTTTACATCTGTGTTATTTATTTTGATGATGCTATGACGATATCTACCATCCGGTCCTTTCCAATTCAGACCATGTAATGGCTTCTGATTTTATTTGTATGACATTCCCCTCATAATGTAAACAACCTACTTAATTAAATCTCATCACATTTTAAACATTAGAATGTTACAGTAACTGTAAAGTGAACTAATATACAACAGGCTAAATTTCAAACAAACATTTTCTGAATATCTGAAATTCGCGTTCCAATATATCAGCAATCATATTCTCTGTAGGACAATCAATTGCACCTTCTTTTAACACATTTCTTATAAAGATATAGTTGATGTGTTATTAATGTGTTTAGATTGTTCACGATACACTGGATCCCAACATCGGCATTTCCCCAATGGTTGTCCCCCATAATCAATGCCCAGGCAATTCATTATCTAAATACCATAATAGTTGTAGGAGGCAGAGGGCTTCTTGGGTTGTGGCTCCTAGTGCTGTATATTCAACCTCATAAGTTGAAAGACCAACATCGGGTTGACGATTACTTTTCCAAGAAATGGGAGACTATCCTCACTAATGTAGAAACAGTAACCAGTAGTAATAGAGTTTGCCAAATCACTATACCCATTTAATCTTGAATGATCTGAGTCAGAAGACCTCTTAAAGGTTAGTCTTATCAACAGTACCCTTTAGTTATCTAAGCACGTCCTTCAACCTTGGGGGTCAGCTAGAATTTGAGATAATGTTTTAATTATACATGTGATATCTGGCCGGGTACAAGGCTAGATATATAAGGCTACCCACTATCTCCCTATACCTGTTGGGGTCAGTTTCTTTCAGTTTGGATGTAATTAACAATTGTTGTTTCACATGGCGTGATTCTTGGTTTGCAATCCCACATGGAGAATCTCTCCAGTAGTTTCAAAATGTATCTGTTTTGGTCCTTTGCTATATCACCATTCTTTGGTAAAAAAAATCTATACCCAAGAAATAGGGTACAATGTTTAAATGTTTTTCATTTTTAACTTGCTTTTCACACAGTATATAAAATCATTCATGCGGAGGCTGCAATTACAAGATAATCTACCCTAACTAGAACGTATGTAACTTCTTCATTCACTATTTTGTAATAGGGTCATGAAGGAGTTGGTCTCAGGCTGCTTGATTGACTGTTATAGGCGTACAGTTTTTTTTTTCACCACCCTCTGGTTTTACCTCACACCCTTCAGGTTTCCTTTATATAAATTTTTGTGTATATGTTAGCATTTCGGTGGACAGAGTACTGACGTCCATTTGGCACACGCCACAACCTGCATTATTACACTCATATAGGCCTATGCCATATTCACAGTAAGCCTAGAAGAAGAGGTCTCAAAATAATCTACCCCCTCGACTTAGTTATAAGCCTTGCAACAAACATATCTGGCATTATAGGATGTATTACCTTAGGCTGCTTCTTTGATACTAAACACCCATATTATTCCCCTGACAATATTATTATCTTTTCGTAACTTCACAAATTTATGGTTCTATTTTCCTCTAGAGCTATGGTTCATAATTTTGTAAATATTTGGTGGGTGCCCTATTTTTTTTGTGTTGGTGGTGGTGGTGCTGTCGATCCTGATTCAAGGCATAGTCATTTTCAAGATTGTCATCAATTTCAATTTCACACTCACTTTGGGTTAAGATTTTTCCCTCAATCTCATCTTGTGTTAAAGTTTGTGTTTTAAGTTCATCTTCAATTTCATTGTTTTCTTCTGTTTGTGTTTCTTGATTATATGTGAATTTTGAGACAATCCTAATAAGGCTGGCTTTTTATACTTTGTCCTCATTATGGTTATAAGTAAGATAGGATGGCTTTTGGTATCATAACCGACGAAAACACTCTGTTTACCCTTTGATCCAATTGCTTAGTCTCATGGATATAAGCATAGCACGGGGATCCAAAATATTATACATTTTTGATAAATTAGGTTTATTTGTTTTGTTGTTTCAAATAATGTGTTTTCTTTATTTTGTTATTAATGAACCTGTCTCTGATATTTTTAGCTGTTTTGATGGCATAAATTTCTAGAGATGTTCAGGGATAGGAGACATCTTTATATTTTTAAATAGGGTGCGCCAGTACCTTTTCGTGATCTTATTTTGATGAAGGGATTCAGGTTATGAAACTCTTTTATTTATACATTTATTCCTTAGAATTGTCATAACCCTTGACCAGTAACTTCGCCACCGTTATCACACCTAGTCGCTTCGTTTGACCAATCGGGGATTCATCAGCTATTAACTGGTATGCTGTTTCGGCAGCACTCTTTGACCCGAGGTAAGTAGATACAAAAGCAGTGATCAACAAATGATATAACTTAATTAAAACCACCCTTCCCAAGGTTGGGCTTTACTGTAGCCCTTAATTCTCCATCACCCTAAAATCTACCATTGCAGCCCTGGTTGGAGTCACAATAACGTAAAGTTGTCTATTTTTTGTTTGAATGAGTGCAGTGCAGATGGTCATTTGGTTAGTGAATTATACAATTTAATAGGCCTACAATATTAAAACTAAATAATATTAAAAAAGCTAATATACATTTTTGAAATATAATAAACGTGTAGGGCCGTATGTATTTGGCTTTGGCGCTGATTAGTTAGAGCAATAATAATTCTTACGGCTATAAATGAAAAATACAAATCTCTGTCGTGAACATGGTGTCCTGGCTCATGTGTACTTCAAATCATTGAATCTTCGAAGTAGTAGGGGTTACCCCGATGCTTTGGTTCACTTATGTCCCGGTCGTTGTGGAACGGTGTAAACCATGCAGCACTGTACTACTGCTGATGTAGTCAAGGACCATGGCAATGCAATGCACCTTTTCGCTAATCACCACCCATATATGTAATTGTCCCAAAACACGACAGTGTAAAAACACGTGAGTTTGTGATTGTGAGAGACGTAGGTATTAACAACCCTTTTCTGATTGGCCAGTTTTTAAGTTTGATTGACACCTTCGAAAAGGCCCATTCAGCACAGTGACACGTACTTTTTATGGAATATTCTTCTCTCTCCTTTACTATCCATTCTGATTATTTTACCAATGCAAACGGCTATTAATAAAGGAAAGAAATGTATGAATATTTTTTAATGGAATGTAGGGGTCACTCTGTGGATTGTCAACTGTTTGAGTGACATGTATTTTAGTTGTACTTAAACGCATTGTAGGCATACATCTTGATTAATTTCACCTTGTTATCTTCATATTGTTTTTTACAATTGTATATCGATCGAAAATTACATTTTAACACCAATTGGACGCACCTTTATCGTGCAAAGTGTACCACTGTTTCGAAAAGTGTATTTTTCAAATAAATGATTGTTATTATTATTATTAGTGTTTTTATTATTATTATTAATATTATTGATATAATAATAATAATAATAATTATTATTATTATTATTATTATTGTTATAATTATTATTATTAATATGCATGTACATATCAGTTCACTGTACTGAGGTATGCGTTTAGGTATAATGATTAGTTAAATTCCTTAGCATAACAATGTCAATAACATTTTATTAATCCATATGTTTTGTCTAAACGTTATCGGCTGCCGTTATATCGTTATGATAGAGGGCGGGACAGAATTCAGTATTTATTAGCACTCTCTTTAGGAATAGTGGCATACACATTTACGGTGGTACCAGTGGTGCTTAGCCCCCGTCGGGGAAGACGATATATTTTGCCGGGGAATAAACAAATAAAAAAAAATTTTACATGTAATATTCGTTTAGCCACATTGTTTGTGTTAACTTTTCATCACAACAACAACAACAACAACAATAACAATAATAATAATAATATTAATAATAATATTAATATTAATATTAATAATAATAATAATAATAATAATAATAATAATAGTAATAATAATAATAATAATAATAATAATAATAATAATTCAATGAGACTAATTAAAAATAATTTGCGTTCTGTTATAACAAATGCTCATTTAGATAGCATCATGATTGTTGGAATACATCGTAATAGGTGAAGCAACCTCGACCATGACAGCGTGGTTGACAGATTTAATGCAACATTTCCAAAATATAGAATTTCATTACTTTCAACAATGAGGATTTGAAAATAAATTAGATGGTTACATTGCATACTCTTTGTTTCTTGCTTTATTCAAAATGTTTTGGTTTTGGAAGCTGATTTCAACATTAGAAAGCATAGCCTACATGAAGTCATATTATAGTAACTCGATGCCTATCAAATAAGTAATAAAAAAATCGCCATAATCCATCAAATACCAGTGACCTGGACCCCCACCGGGGGCCCTAGACGGCCCCCAAGCCCCAGCCTAGTGAGACTTGATTCGCTCCACTAGCCCCCCTCCCCGTCGGGGCCTTTAGCCCCTCCGTCGGGCATGTCCTGGCACCACCACTGGGGGGTACATCCATGTATATGTCATGTTGTGTAATAGCTTGTTATTGTTGCAATCGACGTACATCTAATATACTAATTTACATAGCTGGAATTGTTATCTTGATCTGCAGTTTGTGTTTCTTCAAACATTGAGTCATTATTATTGAGTTTGGCAAGGCAAGTTTTCGCGTAATTCGACCTGTGAATTGTATGAGTGAGGAGTTACTGACTGCACTTGCATTTACACGGGGGCTTTGTAGACGAATTTTGAAATGGCACTGGCTCGAAACAAGAGTTACGTCCATACACCTAACAACCAGTCATTTATTGGATTGACGATGCATGAGCTGCTTCAGGAGAGAGTAGAGAAACATCCTGACAGAGAAATGCATGTGTTTGTTGATGACAATGAACGAATCACCTTTACAGAGTATAAAAGGAAGGTAAGAGCAAACTCTAAATTTCCAGATGTACAATAGTTTTTAATAATCTTATAGTTTAGCATATAGTATGGCCCCTACCCAGATTCTTTTTTTCTGGACCCCTGGTAAATCTTCCTCTCAGTCCACTCCGAATGGAATCGACTGGATATAAATCCTTTTCAGTTGCAGATCTGTCTAGTGTCTATACCCCTGATAACTATCTCTGGAAACCTTATAAAAAACGAATTAAAACTATCTACACTTGTCGTAACTACAGCTAAATTGAATAAGATAAAGAAAATATTGTCAAGTCGAGGGGGGGGGGGCACCATCACCTCACTTTCGCCGCCAACGTAAAACTGACTAGTTACTCGTTCATATGAAACTATGAATTCTCATTCTCCTAGGTTATTGATCTTGCGGCTGGATTTTTAAATCTTGGGTTTTGTAAAGGAGACTGTATAGCTGTCCTGGGCTATAACCACATGGAATGGCCTTTGATTGCCGGAGCATCCCGAGCCATTGGAGTAATTATGGTAAGCATTATACACTACATTTCAAAATAAATAAGTAAGTAAAAATAAATTAGCAGATACTCTACAATAGAAAACCCAGTATGTAAAGTTGTTAACGTACTTATATAAGGCAGTAATATAGTTGAAATTTTATAAAGGTTTTTCGTAGCTTTATTTGTTTATAAGAACTCGTGATGTCTGAAGTTACATCAATCCATTTTTAAAACTTTTAATATGTGTTATATGTGATAAGCACTAACTCTGAATCGTTAGGAAGCGAGTACGGTAATGTAGGTGAGCTGGATTACCAAAATTTGCTGCGGCTCTCTAACATCCAATCAACAAACCCGATATGATATATTATTGGCCTACATGTAGTGTAAGTATAGTATAAGATTATAGTGTCCTGGGTACGACGTTATAAACCGGTCGAGTCGTCGGCGACTAATTCCGGCAACCCCAGCTGTTGGTCTTTAGCGGCCGCCGATGGATGGACACCCAGCAGCATAAAAAAAAACCAAAAAAAAAAAAAAAAACGGCTGAACAAAGGGCGGATGAACTCCTCGGAGCCAACGGCCAACCATAACTTAGTTCAAGGAGTAGGTTTTAGGTCAACTTTTTCAAAATGTCAAACTCAAAGAACTCAATCACCAAGCGCATAGGGGCTTTTTTCGCATGATGCGCTATACAAATACAACTATTATTTATTTATTATTATTATTACTATTATTATTATTATTAATGGGTAATCATGGTAAGGTTCATTAGTATTAGGCTAATGGCCTTACCCAAGGAATTGAGCGGCCTTGCCCAAGATGAGCTCCTGCTTCCCTTCGCAATTTATTGTATTTATTCTTTTGTTCAACCTTATTTACTTTTCCCTACATCTGGATGAGACTCCCATCTGCGGTGAAGCTCGCGCCGAAGCCTTCATTTTGAAGATGGCGCTAAACCAAGAAACAGAAGAAGAACGTTTTGCGAATAATGGAACATAAAATATAGCGATGTAATAAGTGTTGACCTAATAATAAAATAATAAGATGATAGGTCTAATAATAATGTTAATTAGTATATGTATTAGTATTAGTATATAAAAGTTAATTAGTAGACTTATGCGTTATGATATATTATTAGATGCGATTATTTATATTAAATGAAAATGATTCCGTGTATTTATGAATTGAAGGGAATAGTCATTTTCACCTGTCTTTAATACAAGTTTTTTAATAATTTTATGGTAAGGGATAGAAAAGAGCACTTCTTAAGAACAAAGACAACAAGAAACAATCATTGATCCTGAATCAAAGATTGATTGCTTAATGGAATGATTCCTAATAGAATAACTGTATTAAAAAGCCACGAGAGAATAGTAATCAGATCGACCCTTAATAGAGTTCGTCAATTTATAAGTCAAAATTTATTTAAAAAAAAAATCATATACAGTTTTATTTATAACCATTAGATTGGCTTTTTAATAATCCATGTAACTTCGATTAATATGTATGTAGACAAACCTACAACAGGGTATACTTTCTAAAGTTGTTAACCATTTACGGTATGTAATTATTAGGTGCCCTTTAATCCCATAATATCTTGAATTCCTAAAAATTAAAACTAACCGGTGAGCACAGAATATTGAAATAGAAACAATACTAAGAAATGTAAAGGTTTAACAATCCCGAAGTTTAATAATATGCAGAATATTTAAATGGCAATAATATGAAAATGTAGAAGTTGAGCAATATTAAAATAGGCTCCCGGCGGGAAAGTGTGTCCACTGCCTAAAATACAGGAATTTTGTTTTTGAGTTTAATCTTATGTTCTTCAATATGCAGATGTGTGTATTTATTGTAGTGTATCTGGATTTATGATGAAATTTTTCTTTCATAACAACATTCAGTATACATTATATTACACTAAACACTTTATTATTCAATTCCATTGTATTCAATTTCTTTTATTGCCGGATACGTCATCATAGGCATCCACACAACATAACATATACATGGTGAAATGCAATGAAAATAATAATGTGGGGGTGGGGGGTGGTGACAATATAATTCATGGCCTAATATCTAAACAATCGTTATTTTAGAAATGAACCCTGAGTCCACATTATTCAGTGAGCAATTCAATGAGGTTTCCTCCCGAAGTCCCTCAGCGTGGATCTCCTGGAAACAGTGCCTTTATTCAGACTCGGAGTACATCATCCGATTTTGTTAGAAGTGTGATGTCATCACTGCAAAGAAAGAGACAGGTCAATTAATGATGTTTAACATCGAAAAGCTGAAAAGGAACATACATAAGAATCCAATATGAATGTAAATCAGTAAAGTGGTGGCGTACATGCAACTTCATACAACCTGTATGTGGATTTTTGTTTAACGGGATACGACATGCAATGTAATTTTTGAAGGAGGTGTCTATTTAATGGATAACTTTACCCTGGGACAAAATAGAATGCCTTGGTTTAATATTTTGGAAAATAAATCTGGTCTTAGACTAACAAGTCTTGGTTAGCTGGCCATGACACACAGGTACTTAGCATGGTAGGTATAACTATAGTTCCTACAACAACAAGGTCGCTTAGCTAGCAGGCAAATAGGCCAAGGCCTAATAATTTAGTAAATCAGTAAAGTAAATTTGCAGTTTTACTAACCTCTAGGATTAGCTAGATACGGCATTTGGTAATAGTTTGGCCTAGTCTAGTACTAGGCTCTAGTGCAGAGGAAATTCGTAAGAACGCTAAAGGCCTAGGCCTATTTTGGTTTTCATATGTTTCAGGTTAGCAGCATTAGCAGGCCACAGGTGTTAGCACGGTATGTAAAGGTCTAGGCCTGCCCTAGGCTATACGAATATTAATAATATACAATATACTAAAAAGTAAATAGTAAAGTAAATTTGCAAGTTTACTAACCTCTCTAAGCACCCTAGGTACGGCCTTGGTAATAATTTTATACACTATTATACGATTGGTCAATGGGTTTTCAGACGTGAAGATTAAAAGGTCAAATAAAAAACAAGTAACTTTTGTTACCGCGTTATGTCTTTGATCTCGAAAAGTACTACCATGTTCTAGAGGACGGCTTTCAAATGACGGTAAAAGGGGTTCGTGTCTAACGCGTTCTGCGTCTCTATAACGCATGTTCGAGTTTCGAACGCAATTTTGTAAGAGTTCCTTACGCTATTCGATTTTTCACTAGAGCGCTCCCTACCACTTGGTAGCCGTACCCATCATTCCTCCACCGGATTTACTCTTTCCGCCATTTTTAATTGCTGAATCATGACATAGTGTCTACAGCCCCCGTTGGGGGCAGTAGACACAAAAACCATTAGATGGAGCCAACCAGTTTTTTAAGCAATACAGTACTACTATTATATTTGACCACAATAATTATTATAATAGGCATACAGATTGTTTTACCATATCTGATATGCCTAACCCAGAGTAACAAACACTATATCAGCATAACCAAAATTATTGTTGTATTTGAAAATATTTATAAAATTCACATTATGGGAAGAAGAGCGCTGCAGTAAATAAATAGCATAACAATTGCACCAGCCATTAAATCATTCATGCTGGCCGAGATTCAGCGAGCATTCTATCTTGGTAGAGTTAAAAGTCTTTGATATTATGTCTGCATGTATAGAGTACTACAGTGTTACGTCACGATACCACGTGATACTACTCCGTTGCTATAGTTGCAAAGAAGAGTTCAACCGGACGCCATTTTTCACTGACAAACCATTGATCCCAATTTATAACGTAATTATAAAGATGTTGTATCTTACTTTTTCTTTGTAAATTTTAAATGATGATTAAATGTGTGTTCGATAACTAATGTAATGCGAGCTTTTCTGTTTTAATACATAGTGATGGTAAAATATTAGATTTCAAAATGCCTATTCCAGAAAGCCTATGAAGTCATTCAGGCGTAATGAACAGTATCCAACGTCTGTTGTCAACAAAGAACGCGACCTGGCGTCGTGACGACACGACTGTGGTACTCTATAACCAACATTTGTGTAACCTTTTAAATGATATTGATATATAAAATACATATTATGAGTATAGCTGCAGTTAATATACAGTTATTAGTTACGGTATGCAAATACATCCGCTATACAATTTGATACAATTATGATTTAAATGTCTCGCTTCTGAATTAATTACAGGTGTGCTTACAGATTGGCAACACACCTAAAACATTAAAAGAAATGATGCGAAAGGTAATTTTTGTATATATTATATATATTGCCTAAAGGAACATACATTATCAGAATATATTCCTCCTGTAAGTGACGAATTAAATTTTGCTGCTGTTGTGTGTTGAAATAAAAAAAAAAAATCTTTTAATATTCCTGTATCATCACTCTTAACGATAATCATCGGCATATCGTCATCATTATCGTCGTCATTATTGTTTCAATTTCATACGTTTTTGTTCTGATTATTATTCCTTCAGATCATCTATCCGTTTTCTGTGTTGTGCACAGCAACATTTGTTTTTTTTTTGTCCTGAAATTTCTGTGCATTTTTGTCCAAGAAAAGACCATTTATAACAAAAATGTGCATATAAAATATGACGTAATTCGCCTTATTATTAACGAGAAATTATATTAACAATATTCTGGAGCATTTCAAACTAGGTACAGCTTTGTTAAATACACAATTACGTTGAAAGACATAAACAGTTGTTGCCGTCGACTTATAACATTATGCAAGGTAGAATAACTAAAAATGCTCCGCGGGTCGGGTTCTTTTCTCTATTATTGGTAGGAGCTACCTTCCAACATCACAACCGCTTTTAACACTACAGCCATATTTCGAGTCTCACCGACGTCGAGTAGGTTTTCATGTTTACCCTTTTCGTCTACATTCTCCTTACTATAGTTTTATTTTCATTTTTCATGTATTGTTTAATTGTATTTTTCTTTTGAAATGTTAACATCACTTGTCATTATGACAATGGAGAAAAGCCGTATAAACATAGTAGTCTTATGCCGAGTTATTGTTAATTTCATCATCACCAACATCGTCGTCGTCTTCGCCGTCATTATCATCATCCATATTACGGTGTATCGACATCACATAAGTAGCTATAGTGTGCATTGATTAATTATTTATGACATGGAACTTAAAGTAATCCTACTTTTTCCAGTCCCCCGTATCATTAACAATGACTTATACGGTGATTGTTTGTCTATACGCATTATATTTTATCGACGCTTTATATTAATTTGATTAGACATCCTGTAAGGCACTTTTTATAACTCGCAGTCCTGAAACCCTTTACTCAGATGTATGTACAATGATACCGGAACTAAGTACTAGTAGTACTGTAAACGACCTACACTCAAGTGAGTAAGTATCAAGGTTTTGCTAATATTATATTTGGAACATTAATATTAATATTGGAAAAAAATTGTAATATATATATATATATATATATATATATATTATATATATATAGGCATTTTATTACACAATTTCTTTTTCATTTCATCTTCTTAATTCATTTATTTACAGTACTATATTCGTTGAGAGCTATGCTACACGATGTATTATTATGTCCTTTATTCCAACACTGTATTTACCTATCGTTGATGATTATTATATAATTTAACAGTGTTAAAGGCTATCTTAATTTATATTATATGCAACTATTTGTTTCTAGCAGTAATTATTGTGTAAATAGATGGGATGTATTTAAAAAAAAGAAGACAGTGGCATTGTTAACTGTGTAGTTACAGTAATAGGCTTGGTTCAATTCCTCATTCAATCTTGAAAAATATTGTCACTTAAAATCTTCTGTTTCTTTTTATCATCATTAGCGAATCCACTAACTTTTCAAGAACGATTGTTTCTGGCAGTGGAAACGGGGTCCACAAATAAGAAAAGTTCTTTCTGGTGTTCCAAAGAACAGTTATGTCTTTTTAAGAACGGTTCTTTCTCGTCAGAAGAAATAAGAATCGTGAATGTTCATTTTATGTTAAGCGTTAACATACCGTAGACTACAGGAATTGCACACCTACATACATACATACACACACACACACACACACACACATACACACACATTTATTTATATATTTATTAAGAAAATAGACGAGATCTTTCGGGCGTAACCCTTTATCAAGTCAGTGACTTATCAGTGATATATATATATATATATATATATATATATATATATATATATATTATTTTTCAGCATTCCAACATTAAAAATGGTCATAGCTGCCGGTGCCAACCACCAGAGGTGCGTATATTCTCGTATAGGCCTATACATTTTGAAAATTAAACATACTTATAGTCTCCATAATGTGCGCTCTCTATGTGGACCATTATTATTATTATTATTACCATTATTATTATTATTATTATTATTATTATTATTATTATTATTATTATTATTATTATTATTATTATTGTTAGTTTTATTATTATTTTTATTGTTGTTATTATTATTGTTTTTTTTATTTATTATTATTAAAATTATTATTATTATTATTATTATTATTATTATTATTATTATAGCCAAATGTTGTTCTATCATTTCCTTAATTTATTAAACGAACTTTCATTTTTCTTCAGTGGAACGATGTCTTTTGATTGTATATCTATTCATGGATGTGAGGAGAAAGTTTGCAGAGAAGCTCGTAAGCTCACAATTGATGACATTAGTCATATGTGTATGACATCGGTAAATACTTTATTATCAAAGGGACCAATAATATTTTTAATTTCTTGTTTTTATTTAATCTCATTCTTCTCTCTTTACCTAATACCTGATTTATTTAGTTATATAATATGTGCTCATTGTTAAAGCGATATAAACATGAGAAATGGTCTACAATAATTAACTCTTAATTTTGTTTACAAACGTTTGAAACAGAAGTATTTGAAATCATATTATGTAAATCTAGATTTCATTATACTAATTTGTGTTATCAATGTGTTAGGGTTCTACTGGAATACCAAAGCTAACGCCATTTTCACATTTTCAAGCGATAAATGGAAAGCAGTTATTGAAAACAGATTTTGAGAATCAGGTAGGAATGTTCTCAAGCTAAAAAAATTAATCTATAAGTCAAAAATCATCCCCAGTTCCACTTCGTTTTTCCTCACTTTTCTGTCAAAGTGTATATGTTTACACTTTGAACTGGTGGTTTCTTAATTTTCAATTGCGTTCTTATTTTTATTTCATTTTTTTTTTCAAAATTTAAATCTAATAACTTTTCCTTAAGATTGATCTTTTTATAGGTAGCCGGAGTATTATATATATATATATATATATATATATATATATATATATAT
>NW_022713643.1:941413-953981 GCF_011630105.1 Anneissia japonica
GATTTGTAACGGGGAATAAATTGATGTCAGTCGTTGACTCTTGGAACATACAATTTTATTAAACAAATATTTCGAACGCACCTGCGTTCCTCATCAATGTTATTCGACTACTGAATTAAAATAACACTAACACTATTTCATTTAAGGTTAACAAATTTGCCTGTTCAGGCAACATAGCATACAGTCAAGATATTCAGTTTAGTCAGGTTGCTCCTCTGGTCATAGGATCCACATCTGTATATACATCACCGATCTACTCTTATGAGAAATTTGTACAGGGTGTTGAAATTGAAAGGTGGGCCGTATCTTGTTCTTGTTCTTTTTTTTTTTTTTTGTAAATTTTTAGAGTTAGATATAATTGTAATAACCAATTAGGCATAAGCATATTTATTAAACACCAAGGTAAACATAATCGTACTTAGCTTGGAAGTTTTGTTAATATCAAAATTATAATTTAATACGCATCACCCCTCAAATTAATTAAACCAGTTTTTCATTCTTAATTAGAAACTCTTTAAAGTGTAAAATATTAGCGTATGTACATCTTTCATTGTGTTATTATTTTGTATTCAGAAACGCAGATTGACAAAATTTACTGTTAGAACTAACAAGTTTATATTAAGTTAAAATTTTAAAAAATTGTATCGTGGCCATTAGAGAATTGGTCTTTATAGGATCGGCTTTCCTGAACCAAAACTACTAACTTGTCTGAAGATCAACACACTATGTTTGCTTTTGATACCTTATGTAATGACTCTCTAACACCGGTTCAATTATCCGAATGACAGCAATTATTGTAGAGATTACTCTTAAGGTCTGTCCATACTTGCAAAGATAACGATAAAAAGCTAAAAAGCAATTGACATTTCGACAAGGACTCGAAGCCCCGCCCGCAAAGTCACGAAAACCTTAGACAACGGTGGCTAGACTTAAGCCTATCGAGTTGGCGAAGATATTCTTTACTATAAACCTTCTTTAAAAGAAAGAGAATTCATGGTAGGCGGTATGCAAATGAATAATATATTCATAGTGTTAATATATTTCATGGAACATGGCGGGGATATGTAAAAGCCTCTGTAGTTCACTCCCACAGGAAGAGGGAAAAGCCGCATTCAGTCAACCTTGTTGTCGGCAAAGGTCAAGTCACTGATGCGCACTGCTCGTGTAAATCTGGGTATCTATAACCAAGCATAGACATCTAGGCCTAGACTCACGTATATTCCGCGTCTAAACCGCTGTCTAAGGAAATTAAAATTTCCGAGAAAAAGTGACTAATTGACGCTCGCTGATTAGTCTGCTTATCTGTCAATCAAATCTTGTCGCGATATTAATTGTTCATATATAAAATATAAGAAATAATTAAGTTTTATTTTTAGACGATTCAATAACGTTTTATCGTGTATACGATAATAAAATATGTTGACAAATCAATTCAAATGATGTCATAATTATGGAAAGAAAGATATAATCGTAGTAGTATCAACGATTTTATTTGTTATTGAATCGTCCAAATGTAAAAACTCCCCTTATTTCTTTTATTCACTATGTGAACAATTGCTTTTTATCGTTACCGTTCCAAGTATAAAAGAAGCATAGGCCTGTTGGATGCAGGGTGAATTTTATTACAGTTATGGATTTATGTGTACTATTTCCGTTTGTACAATATTTTAACAGCTACAGTTTGCTATTCTTTTTGTTTGTTTTAGGTGTACATTTTTCAGTTTAATGATTAATGGTATCATTGATTTAGCCTACAACCCTATTAACGAAAAGTATGATTTATCGTCGTTGAAAGCAGGTAAATATACACCCTAGCATTGCGTAGGGTATGGTTTACATTAGAGTAAACTTGTTGATATTAATGTCATAATAAATATACACTGCAGGTCTCTGTGCGTAGGGTTTAGTGTACATTAGACTTATCGATATTAATCTTATAGTTACTGTATCAGATACCGATACATAGGACTACGTTACATTTGTCATAGGGCCCTCTCTAACGGTTACTTGAATGATTGATGTTCTTATTGATGTGTCTGAATTTCTGAATTAGTGACACCCGAACATTAAATATTCTGTATTCAATGTTTATAGTAATAAGTAATATACAAGGAACATATTATACTTCTTGATTAGCAGAAATATTGTGGTATTATGCGTCTGTTTGTTTGTTTGTTTTGCTTTTTTGTTTGTTTTGTTTGTTTATGTACAGTATAGCTTTTTTGCTTTGTATGGAGTTCTCACGGAGTTGGATTTGCGTATTATAGTGTATGTTGGCGTTTAGTCCCAGGCGTAGCAAATAGTTAATTCCATGCGAAGATACTCACAGAATACGATAATTTACTATATTACTCGCACTTATAATTGTGTTCATAATCACCATGACAATTGCTATATTGAACCTTTTGATTATTTTATATAAGATTGCATTGTAAGCATTCTAGGTTTAAATTTAAAGTTATTGTGTTTGAAATTTCCTTCGTCGATGATTCACTGAAAGTCGTACACTAATGCGGGTTATACTGTAAGACTGTTGCTAACGAGGATCTTTGACTATGGAATTATTTTGTTACAAATGACTTACCAATGATAAACATAATAATAATTATAATAATATACTAAAATAATGATAATAATGATATAATTAGTAATTACAGTTGATATTGAGGATGTAGCAGTGCTGATATTTATAAATAAATTTAATTTTTTAATTAATTTAAATTTAATTTGAACATTTATATAGCGCACATTTTCTACAACATACATCGTAATCAGCGGCGCTTTACATAACCTGTCCCGGGTCATTGTTGCTGCTGTATTCAGCTCAGGAGCAAGAAACCCCACCAGGTACCCATTTATACTCCTGGGTGGAGAAAAACAATGTAGATAAAGTGCCTTGCTCAAGGACACAAGCGAAATGCACAGCTAGGGATTGAAACCCCGACATCCAGGTTGGAAACCAAACCTTTCACGTTGCGCCAAACCGCTTTCACGCTGCGCCAAAACTACATACCGGTAAGCTTGAAGCTTGATTTATTGATAATTTAATTATGCGTTATGATTGTATCGCTATTTTCTGAATGTTAATAATTATGAATGTTGTTATTTGTTGTTACACTAGTGTCTTTATTAATCTGCGTATTAAAGCTAAGTTGAGGCAGCTACAGTATTAGGAACTAAACAGGTGTTCTAAACAATCAAACTTACATTGCAGACAAGCACACAGTACAGAATGTTTCATAGGCCGATTTGCACATTAAGTTATGAATAATGTTATAACAAATGAGACAAATTAATTATAGTAACTACAAAATACAAGATGAGATTGATTGTCGTGTTGAGGACGACCACGACACGACCATGCCCCAGAATACTGGTCTGTCGTATTGTCTGTGAGCAAAACGAGTGATGGTAATTTACCATCAATCGGATCTTTTATGCTAATTGGAACGAAGTGGACACGGGTAAATCTATAATTATATCATACATATTTATAGAATAAATGCTGAATCATGTTTTATTTTTTACGTCTAAAAGGCACTTGCGGAGGTTCACTTATTCCTGAGGCTGTTGTCACTCACTTGTGGAAAAAACGGGGCATTCGTACGCTTGTAAGTATTAAATATCTATTTTGTTAGATATTCCAAGATGTCTGGCAAACATTTAGATCAGCCAACATTGATTATAAGGTCTTGGTCACTTTTGGAGATTCTACTTACGCACACAATATAGATGTGCTAATTGTATTTTACAAATTATGCAAGTGGTATGCAATAAGTGCATAGAAGAAGCGGTCAGAGCTTAAAAAATAACTATTTACATACATACAGTGTGGTTATTTTATTTTATTTAAGTGCTCTACCGGTAGATCTGTATTACTGCTATTTCTTATGTTTCTCTCTGAAGATTGTATGCTGTTTATTTATTTATTTTTTAATAATTTGTTCCCATTTTTTTGTACATTGATTTATTGTTTTCATTAAATATCAGAATCACCTTTATGACAGATTGGTAAGCACAATTTAGGATTAAAATAAGAAGTGGGTAGGGCTAGAAGTACATAGGAAGAAAAGTGCTCTACCGGTAGATCTGTATTACTGCTATTTCTTATGTTTCTCTCTGAAGATTGTCTGCTGTTTATTTATTTATTTTTTAATAATTTGTTCCCATTTTTTGTACATTGATTTATTGTTTTTATTAAATATCAGAATCACCTTTATGACAGATTGGTAAGCACAATTTAGGATTAAAATAAGAAGTGGGTAGGGCTAGAAGTACATAGGAAGAAAAGAGTTAATAGAAATGATTTATTACCAACTCAATCTGTTGATTTTATAATTTTTATATGTAAACTAACATTTTGATAGATTAGGTGTCAGCTTGTATTAACCTTATGTGTTTTTTGTTGTATTTTTTTCTGTAGGTAGACTAAAGAGTTAAAGTTAAATAAGTAACACAAATTATCACCAGTCGAGCATCTACTCGATAAGTTAACTCCAATAAATACACCCGTTATACCAGAAATTCATGTGATTACAACTAACCTGTTCCGTGATGACTCGCACGTAAAAGGCAAACAACAGTTGTCTTATAAAGAACATGCCAATGATCTCAGTTAACTCCGCGGCGAAGTGGCGTTAACTTTATAGATCATCTGATTCTTTATTAGGTGTTACTAAGACGTCAAATGATGACATCTAGAATTCAGCAGCATAGAAAGTATAGACCTTCGAGAAATCGTAGCGACCTGCATAGGAATAGATCCAGCAGACACTTATTTAGATTGTCCCTAAAATGCCTACGAGTATGACAATTTATTTATCAAACAATTTAATAGTGTGAATATTGAATATCAGGTGTCTATCATACATACAAAACGAAAAACTTAACTAAAACGTTTGTAATAATTTTACACTGTGACAAGAGCTTACGTGAGACATATAAAGTCTATACCACTTTTATTCTATAGATTGATTACGGAACAACCGAGATAAATACCGCATGCTGTTTACAACTAGACGACAAGCCAGAAACGTATGCAACAGTTGGTAAACCGATGCCGAGCGTCGAGGTAGAACTAAACCAACCGTTTTATTACCTTTAAAAGTATACTGTATGTAGGAAACCTTTAAACTATAATATAATATTTGCATCACTTATTTTATATAGTCTAAATAAGCATAATGACCTTTTAGAGCAAGAATAGTCTACTGTTGTTGTTTTTGCTGCTGCTGCTGCGTCTGTTGCTTCTGATACTACTACTGCCGCTGCTCCTGCTGCTGTTGCAGCTACTGTTACTACTATCCACTGTTACTATCGTGTTAAAATAAAATACAAAAATGTACGCTACAACTGAATCACATGATTATATATAGACATTATAATTGTTGCGGAAATTTATAGTAGTTTTTAAAATTCATTAACTTTGGTTCAGGTTCAAATCGTTAATGAAAATGGAATTACTTTAGAAGTTGGTAAAACAGGTGAAATCTGGGTCCGAAGTCCAGTGGCTTTCAACGGGTACTATGATGATATCAAGAAAACAAAAGAGGCAGTAACCAAAGATGGTTGGTACCGGACAGGGTGAGCATATTTTTAAAGACAATGTTCTGCACAATTTCATATGTAACTGTAATACCATTAAACTATAGAACATATTATTACAATTTAATTACCTTACTTTCCTTTTTGTGTTTATTTTTTCTATCTCTGTGAATAAAAATAATACTCAACAGATAGATGCAGAAAAAACTATTTTCTGTTACCCTCCAATACCAATACATTCTAAAAAGCAATTTATTTTATGTCATTATTACTATTATCTTGCCCTGGCCACTGGCTGAAAAACCGTGGCATCTGCAGCAGCTCGCGCAAAACCAACATGTCCCTAATCCTGTTAAAAGCCGGACACTCTCACTGCATCCTGTCTTCAAGTTACTTAATGCTCAGTTGTTTGGCCCGAGTGCCATACATGCGCTGCATATTTCAAACAGCTTCTATTGTACGTATCAACCACCTCTTCTATGGGTACCCCAAACCTTTTAAGCCTGGATAACATATGTAGACGTTTACTTCTACATATCTTGCAAACAATCTTTAATATTTTTGGCCCATTTTAACCTCAGATACTCTTTCAAGAACATCAGTACCCATATAAATATGTTGATAGTCAATTTAATTTCTTTGAAAGTTAATGCACATATATTTGCATTTGACAGGGTTAAGAGTGAGGCAGCATTGTTCAGACCATGTAACAACTTCACATAAACTAATATCATCTACATATTTCCAATACTTTATATTAGTATGTCTTAGAGCATCGTCAATAGTAGCAATAAATATCAAAGGCCCCAGCTTAGTGCCTTGGGGCACCATACGTTAAACTAATACTACAATATTAAATCGTACTTTTCGATCTAAGAGCGGAGTTGATTTCGTCCTATAGATGACGCAATGAGTGACCGGCTTAAGCTTTATGCGAGTGTCAACTAATTGGACTTTTATTATCTCTTTATCCTTAGAGATTATGCAACATTTAAAAACAACCCAGAGTTAGAGAATTACCTCCTATATTCTATAGGCTTTAATAGTGCCTCAATTAATTTTAAACTTAGATCGAATACATTCCCATTAGACCGCAGGATAAGCAGTAGTACTCCGAAATAATGATGGATGTACTACATGCAACAGTAATTGCGAAGAAGACATTAAACATTTTATTTTTTGTTTATTTGTGCTGCGTTGAATGACATAAGAACCAGCGAATTAATGAATTTGGAAAATGACCTAACTATATCATTCTATTATTATTATTATTATTATTATTATTATTATTATTATTATTATTATTATTATTATATGCAATTGTAAATAGATGGGGCAGTCATTTAGTTCTAAAAATTTACATATTGTGATTCATGTCACTAACCTTGGATGAAATCTTACTTATGTTAGCTTTCTTTATTAACTGTTTATCCATATCCTTAATTCACAGGGATCTCGGTACACTTAACTCCGAAGGATATCTAACTGTAGTTGGAAGAATTAAGGTAACTTTTAATTAATGATAATAATGGATGGTAATAATAATTATTAATGATAATGGTAATAGTACGATGTGATAATGTTAATGATTATGATGCTGGCGATGATGATGATGGAGGTGGTAGTAGTAGTTACATGAAAATACATTTGTTGATCAAACATTTCTAAATGTTTTATTTCTGGTGGCTCTATCCGAGACTCCCGTAAGCTGTATTTTCTATATGGAGTTTGTTTTTATCACGTCTGTATCTTTGTTATTTCATTTTTTCTACAACTATGTTTTTATGTTTACATTTGAATTATATATATATATATATATATATATATATATATTCAAATATATATATATATTCAAATATATATATATATATATTTATATTCAAATACATATTCAAATATATATAAATTCAAATATATATATATATATATATATATAATTTTTTTGTATTATACTATTATGCTTTTTACTTGATGATGATGGAGGTGGTAGTAGTAGTTACATGAAAATACATTTGTTGATCAAACATTTCTAAATGTTTTATTTCTGGTGGCTCTATCCGAGACTCCCGTAAGCTGTATTTTCTATATGGAGTTTGTTTTTATCACGTCTGTATCTTTGTTATTTCATTTTTTCTACAACTATGTTTTTATGTTTACATTTGAATTATATATATATATATATATATATATATATATATTCAAATATATGTATAGTTTGATATCTTGACCTTACTACAGGATTTAATAATTTGTAATGGTATAAATATACATCCGTCGGTGGTAGAAATTGTACTTACAAGTCATCCATCAGTCAACAAAGCTAAGGTATTATGAATTCAGTGGTAATGATGCGATAGTAGTAAATATGTTTTCAATTTAATACGGTTTACACTCTGTATTATACTTTATAATATATTTTAAAAATTTTACAAATACAGTAGGCCAATTATACACCACAAAACATCTAATAACATTTAACAGCAATTGAATATAAATAAAAGAGCACGCATTAGAATGATTTTATGGTAGTAAGCAAAAAAATATATTCTTTAATTTATGGAATTTGGTACTTTGTACCACTTTAGCATTTTGGCATTTATTTTTTACACAGTGTTTGTGCATGGAGGACTCCATGGTTTGTGTAAACTAATTTCTTTTGCAAGAACAGTTCTGTATGTAAACTATAAATTAAATCTCGTAAATTACATTGAAAATATTCATAAGTATGCATGTAAAAAAACCTTCCATATAACTGGTTAATGGTAGTTTGAAACCATGTAAATGTTGTAACATTTCTTTATAGCTGCCAACAAACCTTCGTAGTATTTATGAAAAAAAAACATACTTATCATTTTTGTTTGCTTAACATTTTTTTAGGTTGTTGGCATACCTGACTACAGAGTGGGAGAAGACGTATGTGCATGTATAATGTAATTATTGCGTACATTATTTTAAGAATGTGCTATTAATACGTTATAGTACGTAGGCCTACAATATAAATGTCAATTGACTTATAATTAAAGCCTCTATGCTCTTGGTGATTGAGGTTTTAGAGTTTTTATATAATAGAGTGGGAATATATAACAATAATTGTAGTTCTATAAAACTAAACCTACTTCCTAAACTAAGGCATGGTTGGCCGTTGGCTCTGCGGAATTATCGGCTTTTCGTTACGCATGTTTATGTTGGGGAGTGGGGTTGACATAAAATCTAAATTTAATTCATATTATAATATATATATATATACATATATATATATATAATATAATATAATATATATTGGTGAGGGACATATACATGTGTCCTTTCTACTCGAGTATCATACTATGAACAGCACTCTTTGAGTTGAGGCCTCTTCTTTCAACAGATATAGCAATAATTTGTTTTCTTAATATTGTATATAGATTACATGGGTGTACAACTGTTAATGAAGAGGACATACTTAAGTACTGTGTAGAGAAGGTAATAAACATATTGCGTTTATATAATGATCAAACGTACGAAAAAGAATTAAATTAAACTTTTAAGCATGGTTCCAGAGGAAATTTTGTTTTGATTGTTGTAGAACTGTTTCTAGGACACGTAAGGCATATTTTACAAAAAAAAAACAAAAAAAACAAAAAAAAAAAACAAAAAAATTGAAGGCTGTTAATGAGATTTTTTAATATTAAAAAAATTGGGGCAAAAGGTTAAAACAAGGTTGGTTGGTCCCCAGGTTTTTAAATATTAACAAATCTGTATCTCATTAACTGAGTTTTTTGTCAAACATGCTTTTTATATCTTAGATAGAAAATCAGTTTTACAGCATATCAAACCAAAGAATGTCCTCCGGAGCGAGTCTGCTTTAAATATATGAGGCTGTTACCTTAGATAGCCTGCAGCTGTACAGAAAAAAAAAATCAGAAGACGTTTACAATGGCAAGATTCACTGTGACGAAGCTCGATGTATTACAGAAACTACAAAAACACGACTTGTCCAAGTACTGGCCTTCTCCAGTTAACTTTAACAGAATTAACGCTTTCAAAATTTAGCTGACGTAAAATGCTGAGAATCCCATGGACGGCAAAAATGTGTACTCCAGAAAATTGAACCGAAAAAAAAAAAAAAAAAAAAAAAAAAACGGGCTAAAATACACTTTCAGGCTCTTGGTTAACTCGGTAGACTCACATAGACAGACGACAAGGTAACACCTTTTGTAAAAGTTCTCAAGCAATGTAAAATAGATGGCTCTAAAGACGGAGGCGTCGTAGGGGCAGGTGTATCAACAGGTTGACATCTTTAAGTGGCCAACCACACTATTAATAGTGCGGACTGACACAAGCGACGTACAGTCTGCCATAAAACCTAAACTTAAACTTAAGCTCAAACATGATGATGACATAAACAAATAATTATATCTAAATATGTGTTATTATCGGTTTACCTTGCCTATGATCACTACAAGCATTCGATATCATTATAATAACATGATTGATTATTGTATTTTTGTATAATTATTTTTATTGGCTTTTTACATTTCACTGTACATTTTTTTTTTTCGAAGATGTACCCACTATTTTGTTTTAGCCTTTAACCCACGGTTTCGCCTTCAATACTATTTTTTGTGTCAAAATAAACCAAAAATAAATGAATATATAACCTTTAGTCATAATTCAATCATTCATTCAATCAGCTAACCAATCAATCATTCATTCAAGCAACCGATCAATCAATCAATCAAGTAATCAATCAATCACATTCATTCAATCAATCAGTCGATCAATTGACCGATCGACTGACCGTCACAGCCAATCAGGTTTCAGACCTGGACATTCCACCCTTATAGCAGTACCACTACTCAAAACTCATAGTTTTCCAGCATTGATAAAGGGCATTTTGTGGGAACCGTCTTTAATTCATTGATTTCAAAAAAGCATTTGACCTGGTTACCACGACATCTTCCTTAATAAACTCCCCAATTACTTACAATTTTTTTCCCCGCCATCCAACTACTTAATCTTTGCATTCATGAAGGACCGCCTCCAGCGTGTTTCCATCAACTCAAATAAATCAACACCTCTCCCTGTTGCCTTATAGGTATACCACAAGGATCTCTCGTCGGCCCCCTCTTAGCTACTCTTTTTATTAACGACCTTCATGTTTTTATTCCAATTCCAATACCGCTATGTATGCAGAGGATACTATAAATTATTATTCAGACCACTCACTCAACACTATTCAAAATTCATTTAAACAAGACCATCACTGCATAAATGGCTTTATCACAACAGAATTCTCATTAACAGATAAACTATGTCAATGCTCATTGAAACTACACACAAATTAAATAACAACCCATCATTAGATCTTTCCTTCGGCAATTATCTCACCGGTCAAGTTACTATGTACAAACATCTGGGTCTTACCGTGTACAATGTACTCTCATGGAAACCACGTGGAAGTCACCTCCGTTCCAAAATTGGTCATGCTGTTTCTGTGCTTTCCGGAACCAGAAAATTCATCAACACTTTGACTTCCATTCTCCTATGCAACTCAATTTCTCCCTCATATTAACCATGGAGGTATATATTAACTAATCTGATGTAATGCGTGGGACTACAGCTCTGTTTCCACCATCATATGCACCACACTCAAACAATTAAATGTCAAGGGTGCATTACTTGGTTGCCTCCTTCAGAGCGGCCGTCGGCACTGCTCCGGGCTACCTGCATGCTCTCTTTATCCATTGTTCCTGTGCGTAACATCATTAGCAGATCCTTCACCTGGGGTCTTTATTCACTCCCACGTCATCTTACCGAGCTTTTTAAGAATAGTTTCAGTTATAATAGTACCAACATTTTTAAAATTCAATATCAGGAACACGGTTTCATACTCTGCTTTCAAACGTAATAGAAATATAGATAGGGTTAATATTAATAAGCTATTTAAAATGTCGAGGATTAGCCAAACTAAAGGACACAAATTTAAGGTCTCTAAGCCGAAATTTAAACTAAATGTTAGAAAATCTTCATATGTAGTTAGAGTAGTGAACGATTGGAATCAATTACCAAATCAGAATGTAGGTAAGAATGGCCCCGGAAAAAATGGCCCCAGAAAAAATGGCCCCGGAAAAAATGGCCCCAGAAAAATGGCCCCGGTAAAAATGGCCCCCATATGACAGGTAGGTAAAAATGGCCCCAATGAAAAATTCGGTAATAGAAATGATATATATTTTTTTTAATCTTCAAATATTTAAATACTGTATAAGCAAGAATTGAATCAAGAAATAAAAAATGGTCCTCAATTATAAAATTAAAGAAAAAAAAAATAAACAAATGTTGTAAAATATCTTGTAGCAAAAATTCAATTAATAAATCAACATAAAGAATATGCATATTTGAGAACTAAAATAAATTAGTTTTTAGCTCCTATGAGTAGCTCTGGGAGTAGGTCTAAGTATTTTTTAAAATTAATAATATTATTAGATATTATTACTATATTTGCGGCAAATTATTAATATTATTATTATTATTATTAATGGTTCTGGTGGGAGGCTCTAAAACATTGATTCGGCACCAGTTTTGAACGACGAACTTGCAGGGAATGTTATAAACCATTTTCGCGAAATTTGAAATAAAAATTTCCAATAACGTGGCGAATACCAACGATGGGGACTTTTCAGAGGCCTGGCATTTCGCGGTACGTATTACTGTCATGGATAACATCAACAACAAATCTAAATTGCTAACGAGCACAAACATTTTAAAACGGAAAAACAGTACAGTAAAATGTACAATAGTCAGCTAGTTTGTCAAACAAGGTATAAAAAAAGTCTCGCCTTGGGTAGCATCTTTTAAAAAAAATCATTAATTTCATTAAAAAAAACACAAGTTACTGATTGATTAAATAATTCTATTTTAAATAAGAAATGATTATGCACAGTAAAGGTAACATAGGACAACATTTAAAAGATAATTATATTAGTGCTACTGAAACTGTTAATTATTTCAAGGTTTTATCTAAGTGCAAATCCAAGTTTAATTG
>NW_022713643.1:954451-968857 GCF_011630105.1 Anneissia japonica
GTATGATGCTGTCTGAGTTGGCCTTAAAACTCATACATGTTTATGTTGGTTAATTTTTTTCATTGTCACAGTTCTTAGATCTGAGAGGGGATCTTCTGACAACTGCTTCCTGGGACAAGACACTTAAGTTATGGGATGTCAGTATTGGCCAGTGTCTTCAAACTTTTATTGGTCATTTAGAAGGTATGTTTTCAGTAATAATGTAATGAGAAAGGTAATCAGTACAGTAATGTCGATTTTGTATAGCACCATATCTTCAGAGTACACTATGGCACTGAATTGGAAACTATTCAACAAGACTTTACAGTTCTTTAAAGTGACTGCATTTTAAGGTTGAATTTAAACTGTGAAATGACCCTTGCACTCTACCAGCATCATCATGATATTATACTGTTGATGACTATTATTATTGCATTTTTAATTTGTTATGATTTAATTTACAGTTGTATACTGTAGTCAGTTTGATGACAAGAAAGTTGTGACAGGGAGTGGAGATGGGGATTTGAGAATATGGGACATCTCATCAGGAGACTGTATGCATGTGCTATCTGGCCATGAGGCAGATGTGGTAGGAAAAAATGATAAATTTTCTTTCTAAGAAGAGCAGTAGACTTCTATATAAATATCAACCAGGATGTCCCACTCAGCAGAGTTATAGAATTATGTAAAGCATTTACAAAATATCAAATATAAATGTGATTATTTTTTGCAGTATTGTTTACAGTTTAATGAGGATGTGATTGTGTCTGGATCAGCTGATAGTACATTACGTCTCTGGAATCACGAAGGTAATGCAGGCACTTGAATGTGTATTCTCTAGAGGTCACAATGATCCCCGCAATCCTGTCTTAAGTCATGGGAGTCTCCCACAAATTAGCGTGTTCCTCTCTCCCACCCGTTGGCAAAAAGACTCTCAGAAGCTATCCTATCTCACTCATATTCAGATACATATTCAGGGGTGTAGGCTGGTTTTGGTCTTGGGTGGAAGGGGGAGAGGGTGGGAAACAGCTGGGGGAGGGGGAGGTGGTGCAGAAATTGAGAATACAGCACTAAATTTCTATTCTCCAATGAAAATTTGAAATGGTCATTTTTAGTATTTTAATCCACTTAGTGGACATAAATTGTTGTCATGTGGGGGGAGGTAATCTGCACCCACAACACCCAGCCTACACCCACAGCATGTTTTCACTCCTGAGTATTCCTATGAAGTAGGCTATGGGTATCATTGTTATGTACAGCAAAATGCAAAATGTTTTAAGAGAGCTCATGAAACCAGAACCCTTAGAAGTGGCTGCTCCCAACTTGGAACATTTACTCCCATGCGAGAAGAAAGCTTTAATCTGATGAGGTGAGGCTTTTTTAATACCTTGTTTAGTAAACTTATTTTTTAAAAGATTGTCAGAAAAAAAAAATATATAATTTGTGTTTTCTTATTTAGCAAACTGATTTTGTCAAAAGCAGAGGGGAAAATAAAAATAAAATGTCATTAATGAATATTAATAATACTTTTAAATTTATATTATTAGGGAAGAAATACATACTTTATTTTTAGAGATTTCATGGGAGAGAAGGGTGCAATAAAAATTAAACAAATTTTTTTTTTTTTTTTTACAAAAATTTCCATTTTTTGGTGGCAGAAGGTGCACTAAGTGGCCAAAAATAAATTTTATTGGCAGTCAGAGTGTTCGCTAACCAAGGTATAAATAGATCTTGCCTAATGTATTAAAACATTTCATAATGCAACCAAATCTGGTCGTTTGATAATGGATTAAATTAGATATGCCATCTTTTATTGTACCTTGGCTTTCCCATCATTTGATTATTATTACCATTTGCTCATTCACAATTATTATCTAATAGATTTAATTTGTTTTAGGAGCATGCTTAAATATCCTCAAGGAACATGTGGGAGTGGTGAGATGTCTTGCAATCAGAGGTTCTCACATAATATCAGGAGGTGATCGCAAGAAGATAGTTGTGTGGGATACTAAAACTGGTGAACTATTGAATGTGGTGCATCGCAATCCAACGTTACTTCATCTCATGTGGGTTAGCGATACAAAGTTGATCACGGCATCCCCCGAATCACCAGGAACCATCACAACAATCAGCTACTGGTGACCATTTGGAATCATTGGAAAGAGCAGAAAATTGGGTAAGTTGTCATGAGGAACAATTACGACAATGTGCAAGTGGTCACCATTCAAAGAGGAACCATCGGAACAAAGGCAACTGGAGAGTCTTGAGGAACCAAGAGAACATTGAGCAAATTGGGAGCATTCAAAATTACAAAGAGCTAGCTAAATGTTCAGCAGATGATTCAGAACCACAAGCCATTCATAACAGTGAGGAAGCACCATAACCTTACTGGCGTTCCTTCAGAATGACATCAGGAACCATAATGACATTAAGCAGCGGTGATGGTTCAAGTCATCCTTAGATGTTGTTGCTAAGGTAACAACTGCTTAAAGCTACGTACACCCGACCCGTGCCTTGTCGTGTTTGTGGAATAAGTGCGTAGTCGGGGCACTGTGCTGATTGGGTAGTTGTTCATTTTTATTGAAATCAGTAAAGTCTGTTATAAAAGAGAGTTTACCTCAGTTTTTGAGAAAAAGAATTTATGAATGCAATTTTCCAGGCTAGAGTTTAAAAAAAAAACCAAAAACAGGTTGCGTGCCTTTAACATCATAGAAATTTTACTGAACTTTTACAAAAATGCTTGTATCTTGATTGTAAAGTAGGCATACTAATCATCATAGCTCAAGACCAGTGGTGAGGTAGGGGGATGAAACCCTGAGGGTCAGGCCACTTCCTTGCTGGCCACAACATGATTGGAATGAAAAAGAAAATCTTTTTGGGCAGAATGTGCTCAAAAACATCTGAGAAGAGTTAATTGCCCAGATTTTCTAGGAGCTAGGGGTCAGCATCCTGCAGCTACACCCCACACTGAGTCTTTTCACAGATTCACTCTCCCCTTCAACAACACTTTGCAGTGGCTTTTCCTTGGGCTCTATGAAGAGTCAGTACAATGTAATATAATTCCTGATGATGACATAATTAATGTTGAAATATTGAATCCCAACAC
Source organism: Anneissia japonica (assembly GCF_011630105.1). Lineage (NCBI taxonomy): Eukaryota > Metazoa > Echinodermata > Crinoidea > Comatulida > Comatulidae > Anneissia > Anneissia japonica. The sequence goes on from NW_022713643.1 coordinate 957,537, forward strand.
GATGGCGTGCATTTCTTGGAGTATGTAGTATACTATCTTTTGAGATTAATCAGTGGACCTTTCGGTTTTTGTAACATAATAGTTTTAACATTCATTTTGCTGTTTGATGAGATTGAAATAAAGTAAAATGCTTGGCTTGGGGCACATAGAAATAATTGTTAGATTATCACTACGCGTCAAAAATTTTGGAAATATTGATGAGGGAATGAAAAAGATTTTTTTTTTTTGCTGCATCATTTATTTCAACAGCATAGTAAAAAAATACAATTTGGAGACACTAAATACATTTTCTTTAAAAAAAAACAAAAAAACTATAAAGTTTTTATAAAATATTTACAATATCCTTGCCAAATAAAAACAGTCCCTCCCTCTTAAAAACAATATAAACAAGATAATTAGGCATAAACCTAGCCAGAGACTTATTACATAGGCAATACCAAAAGCCTAGTTAGCATAGTTGCCAACTTATAGGGATTGACCGTGAGACTCGCGGATAATTTATCATTTACCAGTTTTACTACGGATGAACAAAAACTTACGGATTTCAAGGTTACTCACGGATCAAGATTTTAAAACTAAGAAACAATAATTTGCGAACTGCATATATAGCAATATGCAATAAATAGATCATTTGCCATTCGTCTACAGTGTTTATAGTGTAGCAAAGGGTAATCCTAGCCTTTGTGCAAGCCCAGTATGCTCGACGTTAGAATCGTAAACAAACACCCTTTACGCCCGCTACGGTCAGCATGCTTTTATTACCTAGTAATGCGCATGGTTTGTTTATCTGTTTTCAGCATGAAAGTACTGTCTGTACATCGTGATTCATGAATAAAGTGAGTCCGTAAAAATTATTTTAATTTTACACCAAGCAACTGTCGGGTACTCATCTTAAGTTTACAGTACTGTACTTTGGTCAAATATAAATTAGTATATAACTTTCTGGTTTTTATTAAGTTTACATACATACACTTAATTTAGTGTCCAAGATCAATCAAATCAGTTGTGAAAATGCTCAGATTGAGCGTCAAAGGATTGTCAACCTGGTCCCCGAAGCCCCTCCCCCTGGCCCCCAGCCAGTGGCACGTTGCTACGCAACACAAATTCTCACAGATTTCTTTTGTTTAAAAAACGTAGGTCGAATATTAGCAACTTAACCTAGGCTTACATAATTAACATTTTATAATCCAGGACTAAAAAAAAATTATGAGAACCCAGGCTTTATTTCGTTGAATATTTCTTCCGCTGCATATTTTTAATTATTATTTGAATGTTTATATTGATTGTTCAGATTGACCTGGTGCAATTTCACTTTTTGGAAAGATAGTCTATTTTGAACTGTAGTCTTTATTAATGTAATGCACATATTGCGATACAGTACAATTTCAAATGAAAACATGTATGTAATGCAGATGGGTTTTAATAAAATTTATACCTTTTCTTTATCAGTCCAGATACCAGGAGAATATTTGGTGGAAGCAATGCAAAAGATCCTCAGTTTCAAAGTCACTACTCAGTAACACATACAGGTGAAAGAAAACAACAAGTTGCACAACGTCCAGCATCTAAACACAGACACAATAAACCTCATCCTGAAAAAGTGGGTTTCTTGAAACAAGATTGTCATCTGCTGCATCAACCAATCTGTCATGTCAACACTAAGATACAGGTTAAGGATGCCAAGGAGATGCATTGGTGGCCCTCAAGGACTTCGGAGGAACCTCTAAAGAAAACCGAATACAGCGACAATACAACAAATAGATCAGAGTATTGCAGAATACCACGTGAGAAATGGCCCCAACACACTACAAGACATGGCAGTAATCCAAATTATACACCTGCTCTTGGCATAGGTATCTTGTTATGCATAATAATCTGGCCTGTATCCAGGGAAGTGGGGCGTACAATGCCGTAGCCAGGATTTTCAAACAGTGTTTGACAACATCAGGATGGCCCAAATTTACGCGTAAATTCAAATACCGTAAAATGTGGACCAATTTTCTTAAATGCTGACCCATTTTACGAAAAAATATGAAAAATTGTGTGGAACTGTCCCAATATCTGGCTACGGCATTGGGTGCGTGAGATCACGTCCCCACAATTTGGAAAATATGAATGTTTTTAAGACAGTTGAGAATGTATGGAAAGCAAAATTTGTTATTTTGTGTAAATAAGATTAAAAGGGAATCGCTTTAACCAAGTAATCTATTTTTAGGCCAGTATTTGGGCATTGAATTTGTAGCAAGGCAACCCCTAACCCCAGATGGCCTATTTTTTCACACCTCCTGCACCTCCCTCCCATTGGCAATACTGGTTACAGCCCTGATATAAAGTAACAGTCACTGCTTTTAGTAAAATATAATTTTCATTCAATAATATTCTGAAAGGTATTAATATGATTTAAATATTAATGATTTATTAAAGTAGTAACATTTACAAATAATAAGTACAGTTAAAGAAACAAATAATACTTCAAATAGCAAAAATAAATCTGATAAAATGATGATGATTATAATTACATTTATTTGAAAATGGGTTGACAATAAGCATACAATGTCTAGCTTGGATACTATAATTGGCACAATTTTGAGGATTAAACCTAATGTTATTGCTAATGTGTATTATTCTTTTTATTGTCAAGAAGGTTGTTTGGGTAATTCAATTTGAAATAACATAATTGCCTCTATTTTATGAAAGAATTGCCACAGAACACAGTAACTAACAACACTTTTGTAAATTTCATCAGTTCCAGTGAATCACCTGCCTGCTGAGAATGGCCCGCGTTTATTGGTTGAGAGAATCTCTTACAGCCACCAATACGATTCAAGGACAAAACCAAATGAGCCAATCAGAGGAAAGGTAAGCAAATTATTGACATTAAAACCTTTTTTTGATAAGAATTACTTGAAGTTGTTGATGTAACTTGTATTAAATGCCACCTGCTTATTCTAATTTTAAACTGAAAGCAATTAACTTTAATATTTAGTGTATTATATTTTTCTTTTTTTTTCTCAACACAAAACAGCACTGTATCTTTATTTTTCAACCTATTACAACATTTGTACATTAATTTTTGGATTTTTTAGATCCTGATTTACCAAAGATCATGTTATGTTTTTGTCATTTAATTCTATTTTGTGACAACAGGGGAGGTTTCTGCCATATGTCTTAAAATGTTCAAATGCAGAAAGCTGCCTTACTGTGGGGTGTTTTTTCATACAGGTGTGATAGCTATATGCACGCTATCAACATTTATGTGACAACTACCCATGATTTGCAAATATATGGATAGGATGTGACATCATCATGCCCATATATAAATTTGATATGAAAACATCATGCCTATACAGGCAGTGCACACAAAGATGTGACATAAAGTGTTGATATTGTGCTATTATTGAATATTATAGATCTAGTTTGTGTAATTATCTCACTTTTTCATTGTCCCCAGCTACATGGCAGCCTTGTCTGGGATACACTTTATCCGGTCACTAATCTCAATGGTGCTAATGATGATGGATCTTCCATGCCTCCAGCAGCTTCTCCCTGATAAATCCACATGGTGCTTAACAAATGAATTCTATTGTACTTTTGGAGTATACATATATAGTTTATATTTCATACTTTTATAACCTATTTATTATTTCTAAATCCATTGAACAACTTTGGCACTTGGCTTTCTAAAGTCCTTTTATATATTTTAGTTTTACATTTTCATAAAACATTAAGTTATAATATTTTATATGATATTGAAATCTTCTTTTTTCCATTTCATTTGCCTTTTTATTTCACAATTTATTGCAATAACAATACTTATTAGACTTCATATAATTTTTAAAGTAATGCTATTTACATAATTTACAAGTCATTAAAATTAATACTGTATATTTCAGGAGCTACAATATCTCCAAAATTCTGGTTAAATAATCATAACATTTTTTGGTGTACATACAGTTATTTCAATTGATTACACTTCTAATAACTCTTGTATTGTATTATATGTTGTACAGTATTTCAATGAATGCAGTTAAATATAAATTTTTATCTGTTTATTCTTGGTACACTTGAAGTTACGTAGAATCATTATCAATATTATGTGCACTTATATTTTCTAACTAAACTACCTACAGGTTGATTTGCTGGCCATGCACAAGCTTTCCTTTAATTCTCCAAGCATCCTAAAAGAACATAAAAGTATCAAATATTATTGTTGTTACATTGTGTGCATTTTAACCGGTTAATATTCTGCCACTTCGACTGTATGCTGTAATTTGTTCATATACTGATGTTAGTACACTATAAGCCCACCCAACATTTTCCTGGACAATTAGCTACTGGGTGTAACAAGGATTATGAGATAGCCTAAAGCCCAATAGCCTAAAGTGTGAGTACTTGTTTGATTCAGGCAGTTCACAAATTTGATGTTAAGGCCAGTAAAAATCTAATGTTTTGCCAAATCACAGGAACAATTAAAAATGGGGGCTGTTTATTCTGTAGGCACTGGCAGAATTGTAAAATTCATGCGGTTTCTGTTTATTTAAAATTTTAAATTAGTTAGGTATGGCGCAACTACCTGCTTTAGTACAACTGTTCATATGTGTGTATGGCATTATGCTCAATTATATAGCAGGGTTGTGTGATTTGTTGATTATCAAGAATATTGTAGTAGTGAATTTTCCATAGCAATGTTTGAAATGATTGTTAATATGCAGTAAAAGGAGTATACTATTATAATACTCTCTTCCATGTTTCTCCCACCGAAAAAAACCCCCTACGATCAAGTGTAGTGATTAATAAAGATAAATGAAAAATAATATACTCACATCAAAATTGAAGTCTACTTCACTTCCAAGTCGTTTCTTGACAATTTCATCAACCTCCTCAGCTATCGTCTGTTGTGATGTTCCTCTTACATCAATATATTCACATTCAGATGCAGCATAGTGGGATGAAATAGCCTAAATTAAATTATATATTAATAGGGGGAGCTGTTTACAACTGACATTAATACAGTACAGTACTAGCATTTTTTTGTTATCATGGCAGGTTTTTAAAATCACATTGGGAAGATTAGTGAAATTAATTTTTTTTCAATGTACAATTCAGCACAACACAATATTAATGTATTAAAAAATCCACACCTTTCTAAATGCTTGTGTTCTATTGGTTCCAGATCCGTGCAGGAGTAGGGGATGGAAAAAGACAACATCACCTTTCTGCATTTCTAGATGAACACGCTCTTGATCTGGTGTGTAATCCAAAACACCATGGTACATCTTGTTCACACCTCCCTGTTAAAAATTTTTTTAAAGCAAATTTACATAACATTTATTTTATGAAAAATGATGCAAGAAATCTTTGGATATTATTATTAATCCCATAAATGGACAAAACTTCAAAGTAGCCCTGAAAACAGTTTAAAACATCAAAAGTTGGATAAAATTATGGGAACCTCTCAACATGGGCCCTGAAATTCTATTCCATGCCATTTTTATCCCTGATTTTGCTTTCTGACCCTGTTCCAGAACATGGTAGTATATTAAGTTTGAAGAATTTTTTCTTTTGTTGAACTTACCTCCCACTGGGGGTAACCATGCTCCTGCAATTCCCCCTTATGAGAACCTGGTACTACCACCAGGCATCCATTGGAACGATCAACTTTCTCCATGGCACACCAAGCACAAACAATGCGCTCCGCGGGACGGAAGGGAAAGTAATGCAGGTCCTGATGCATCGGGTGTCGAGAAGTCTTGGCACCTAAATAAGAAAATTACTTTACACCAAAATTCATCTTGTTCTACCATATAAGTTTGGAATGTAAAAATCAAGTAAAGTATCTAGGTGGGTGCAAGTTCACCCTCCGCAAAAAATGCTTGCCCCCCCCCCCCCCCCCGGGAAACGTTTGAAGAAAAAAAAATTACTATTGTATGTACAGTAGTTAAAAATCACCTTATTTTGCAAGTTACCACCCCCCTCTATTAAACATCAAGCCCTCCCCAATTCACCCCCACCTGCAAATTCAAGACTCCTAGGATACACAACTGGTAACAATGAGAGGCCCTGGGGAAAACTTCAAACTAATATCACTTGTGCATTGGAATATTATTGTTTTACATTTCTCATCAGACGAGACTTTTTTTTTATACCTTGTTTCGTGAACTTATCTTTTTAAAAATCGTCAGACGGAAGAGAAAATAAAAATAAAATTATATTCTTGAATGTAAACAGTGAAGAAATGGGATGATTTAAATTTATATAATTAGGAAGAAATATACATATCTTCCAGTTGGAGATTTCAAGACAGCGCCAGGTGTAATAAAAATAAAGAAAAACTGGTTTTTCTGGAATTTCCAGTTTTATTTGTGGTGGCGGGTGTGCCAAGTGGCCAAAAATAAAATTTTGTTTTTATTCGAAATCATCAATATTGATGGGCAGCAGGTTCGCGAAACAAAGTATAAAAAAATCCTTGCCTCATCATTCTAATACACATTACCTGTATCAGGTGGTTTGTTGATCAACATTGTATGCATGGCCATGATATTTGGGCCTGTAAAACATTCTACATACTTCACAATCTATGAAAACAAGACAGCAGAAACAAGACATCAACATAAGATAGAATATTTTCTTTTTTCCAAACCAAAAAATTGAAAAATTTAATGGTAAAAATTACCTTGACAGTTTCACTGCTCTTTTCACGAGCAGCTTCTTCAGAAGAATGACTATCAGTAACTAAACAGACTGACATCTAGAGGGCCGATTCTGTTTAATTACAGGGTCATATATGTGACTTAATTGGTGTGCGCCTTCGTCTTCGGATCCAAATGGCCTCCCTGATAAGTCTGTAGTAGGTGTCCGGTTCTATATCAATGATTTTGGGTTGAGCCCAGTTTATGACCTGATTAGAGTGCTATGGCTGATTTACTCAATTCTCTTTCTGATTCTCTGAAGTTTTGACGAGTAACATTCTTCCTCTGTTAGGTTTACCCTTTCAGTTTCTTTTCTATGTTTTTTTTTATACCTACTACCTACCCTATTTTTGGGGCCCATTACGCCAACATAATTTTTTTTAGGCCTTAGTAATATAATAGTCCTCTACTACTATGACTAAGAAGGATTGAAAAGTTATATATATTTAAAAATTAACATAAAAGGAAGTGGGTGGGGGTCAAGCAAATAAAGCGCGACTTTTTTTATTCCTTGTTTCGCATACTTATTTTTTTAAAGATTATCTGAGGAGAACGGAATAAAAGTAAAATTTTGTTTTCTTATTTAGCAAATAGTTTTGCCAAAATCATCCAGATGGAGGAGAAAATAAAATTTTATTGGTGAATGTAAAATAGGATGGTTAAATGCTTCAAATTTATATAATTACGAAGAAATATACATACAGTATCTTATTTTTGGAGATTTCAAGGCAGCGGCGGGCATAATAAAAATAAAGAAAAACTTTTTTTTTCCAAAGATTTCTACTTTTTCGTGGCGGCGGGTGTGCTAATTGGCCAAAAATAAAATTTTGTTTTTATTTAAAATCATCAATATTTGCAGTCGGAGGGTTCGCTAAACAAGGTATAAAAAAAGTCGCCTAATTAATATTCTTTACATGGCCTAGTATTACTGGTACATTTTGCACCTGTGAAGACAATAATCTAAAGCTCTTTCTACCTGTGGAAGTGCGCAGAACTCAAACAAAACCGGATCAAACTGGAAGTCTTGGATTTTAGTGATTGCTCGTTCTCCCACCACAAACTCAGACTTTGCTATTGAAACATCTTTCATTATGGTCAAGGCTGGTACTTTTACAGTTCCATTGCAAATACCCCGAAAACGTGCACTAAAATCAGCAAAATAAAATGTGTAATTAACAATAAAATTAATAAAAAAGAACAATAAATAAAATGTCAACATTAAATTGCTCAATTTAAAATAATAACTACGCTTTCAACTATTAATGTGACAAAGATCAAAAATAATATTTAGTTTATTGCTGATTTCCAGACATTTTTTATTAAGAAAATTCTTAAATTGATGAATGGTTATAGGAATACATGTCTCCCTCCACTTTTGAAACCATGTTTCCATGGTCTTTAGCAGCTTTGATCTGTAAATAGATTAATAAAGATAAAAGAAATTTGTTAATTTGGGACCACAGAAAAGTGGTCTTTTAGAAGTGGTCCTTAATTAAAGGAATCTTTAATTAGAGGGAGAACTGTAGTAATATTACCAGTTACTGATTGTCTAGCTCTAATTTTCAATAAAAAAAACACAAACACGTTTAAACAGAATATATCCACAAATTCACTATGAAATGTCATATACAATAGTTCATGATACAATAGTTCATGATAACAAGTTCTACATTTGTTGTTAGACATGGACCAGAGGTCAAAAAGGTGATAATAGTTAACAATAGCATTACAAGGTCATCAAGACAAGATTAGAGATCATTGGTATAAACAGACAACGGTACAATATCCAAAGATACACAGTACCAGTATCTGTCAATATCATCTGACTTCACCAAATCCCTGATGACGAGGAATCCATCCCTTTCATAAGATTCACATTGCTGTGGTGAGAGAAGTAAGTTTTTGTTTAATACATATTGGATATTCTGATGATGTCCAAGAGAAGCAGATACAGGGTATGGAGTCTGAGAATTATGTTAAGGAGTCAACTTGCCAAAAAACTCATTTTATTTCTCCATTTCGTAGATTGCTGGTCAATGCGAAGCTTTTTTTCCATGGCCTTATTATAAACAATCATTATAAATGTATATTATTTAACACAAAATCAGATGACCTTACACAACTTAGGGCCCGTTCGAGCGAAAAAATATCTGTACAATTTACCAGTTAATTCACCGGTACACACCTTCTAAAACCGCTCGGACACTAGTCTAATTACCTTACCATCTGGTTTATCCGCGACAACTTTGACCACCAAATTGCTGGGTAGAATACCGTGTATGGAATGACCATGGAGCCGGAGGTGATGATAAATCAACCTTAATTGTTTTTCAAAATGTTTTGTCCACAGCCCAGCGCGAAATTCAATAGGTTACGGCCCAGGCGTGGTTGCAGCTCTCCTTCGCCTCCTCACACAATGCACGACGAAATCTAAATTTAGTAGCATAGCTACGCGTTCGATTTGTAGATTTACCATTATTCGGAGAAATAAACTTGAATAAACTAGCCTACGCACAGATTTTAAAGCAGCCATTATAAGTTATTGAGCTACATTATCATTTCACCGTGCCGCGCTGTGTGTACGTGGGCCGGTTAATAGCAGCAGTAGCAAGTAAACAAAGAATGGGGTGTTGACCATGGGATAAGTTGAAATTTACTTCCGGAGTAGTTTCGTTACACGTATTTACCTTGAGCTAAAACTTGCTCGAACGGTCGACCAACCGCTGAGTGCTTAGCGCGATTACCCGGTGAAATAAACGTAATATGGTTGGCGTTTTTTGCTCGAACGGGCCCTTACTGTACCCAGTATATAGTAGGCTAACTGTACAGTACTGCTGTGTAAAGACTAGGCCTAGGTTGTAGTAGTAGTAGTTATCAGTAGTACTGTAGTACAGTACTCTACCATTCAGTACTTATTATTTGGCCATTTCAGTCTGAAAAAGCAGTCTAGGGTTTCAACTGTCCGACTACCTTACCTTTGTGCTGCACTAATGCTGCACTAACAAACTACTGAAGGCAAAGGCTAAATAAATACAGTAAAACCTCGAATTGAAACCCAATGGGCTTAATCTCAAGATGAAGCCCATCTCGAATTGAAGCCCCCTCTTTAGCTTGCAAAATTAGCCTCGAAAAGAAGCCCATGCCCATGGGCTTCTTTTTAAGTCCCCTCTTTTCAAGATGGCATGGGCTTCTTTTCGTGATAGTACAGTACATACACTGTACATGAATTTAAAAAAAAATAAATAAATAAATTAAAAATAAGCTTGGTTTCCCTTGGTTTACATACAGTAGTTTTGGTGATTTCAATGCCAGTTAAATACACTCCATCATGATACTAACTTATGTTTTATAGTGGCCTTATATTGTTTTATAATACAAATTTACAAGAAATACCGCTTCTTTTTGAAAAGAAGCCCCCTCTTTATTTTGCAAAAGTAGCCTCGAAAAGAATCTTATCCAAAGTTCGCTAAAAAGAAGCCCAGGGTTTCAATTCGAGGTTTTACCCTATAACATAATAGAGTAGGCCCAACCGCTGCGCCCTGGGCAGAGTGGAAATGCCCAGTGTGAGAGGGCCTAACAATAACATTTTAAGAACAAGCTAGGCCTAGTCTGAAAGGTAGGCCTCTACTAGGCCCTCTAGGCCTAGTCTTATTTCAGTTCACTATAATAACACTAATAATAATGATGGTCAAGTTGACTAAATCTTAAGGATACAATTGATCCTGCTGTAACATCGTTTGGCCTCCGAAGATGGGAAGTGACAACTTTCAGTCGGTCCATATTTAAATTCTCGCAAGAACCTGACAGTGGCTACTTTCTATTTTGGGAGCACAGCAGTAGTAGACGTACGTCGTCTCTCGAACCAACTCTATGACAGCCGCCCTCTACAGTAAATAATGAAATGCAGGTACTGTACTTACTTTTTTATAGGAGAGATATCATTTATTTCATTCCGTTTGTCTCAATAAAAAAAAACAAACAAACAAACAAACAAAAAAAAAAAAAAAAAACAAAACAACCGGTTACAATACAACATAGTAAAAGTATAAAATATCTGAAACAGGCCGAGACAGTATTCCTAAAAGTAAACCAAATCACTATCAAGTAGGTCTCCTAATGCACTATTCCGATTACGCTTAAATAATAAAATGAACAATTAAATTAACACTTAAAATCAGTAAAATTTGCCTTAACAATATATATATATATATATACTGTCTCTTATACACATCTAGATGTGTATAAGAGACAGGTGTGTACGTGGGCTGGTTAATAGCAGCAGTAGTAAGTAAACAAAGAATGGGGTGTTGACCATGGGATAAGTTGAAATTTACTTCCGGAGTAGTTTCGTTACACGTAATTACCGTGAGCTAAAACTTGCTCCAACGATCGACCACCCGCTGAGTGCTTAGCGTGATTACCCGGTGAAATAAACGCAATATGGTTGGCGTTTTTTGCTCGAACGGGCCCTTACTGTACCCAGTATATAGTAGGCTAACTGTACAGTACGTACTGCTGTGTAAAGACTAGACCTAGGTTGTAGTAGTAGTAGTTATCAGTAGTACTGTAGCTGTCTCTTATACACATCTAGATGTGTATAAGAGACAGTTGTATGCATGGCCATGATATTTG
>NW_022713643.1:968862-1012302 GCF_011630105.1 Anneissia japonica
TTGTAAAACTTATTGGAAATGTAATTTAAGATCGTTTAAAAATGCGTTAGGATTCAAAACCAATAAATCCCTAGTTTCTATAGTACGGTAGTTCCTCCCAAGCGCGTGGAAACAAATGAAACACAGAATATTTCAGAATTGTTCGAGCATAGGCATAGAGTGTACAAATTTAAGATGACCACCGTGTCTAAAGTTGATTGTTATGTAAGTAAAAATATCAAGAGATAATCAGTGGTACTTAGGCCTACTACTCTTCTTCGTATCGAAGTCATTATCGAGGTCATTTCATTTAAATATAAAATAAAAATAAGTAAAACACACGTACTTAAATATATAACAATAAATAATTAAAGTTCAAAATAAAATAGGTAGGGACTAGCAAATTACAGAAGATTATAGCTCACTGTGAATCGGCTGATTAAATACGAAGACAAAGATATATTATAAAAACAAAAAGTAAGCACAAAGCGAATACTCATATCAGAATTACTTAATTAGCATCATCCAGAATGAAGTAGTAAATACAAGAGAGTTAAACATCGGAGAGTGGAACAGGGAGAGAGAGAGAGAGAGGGAGAGAGAGAGGGGGGAGAGTCAGTTCTCGCAATGATGAGGAGACCCTGCAGAAGTTAAAGAAACGAATACAATACTAATTAACTGTAGAAGAATACATGGTGGTGCAAAAATAATCGCGTATATGGAGGTGATTTGTGATCATGCTGCAACGTGTCAATCTAGACCGTGAGATTCTGATTGTCCGAGTCACGTTTACAATCAGTTATTGCAGCTAAAATGTATCGGATAGATGGAAATTTAGTAAAACGACAACATTATAGAAAAGGCCTAGTTATACCTCCTTTTTCTTTCCTTTGTTCTGATTTTTTTTGTTTGTTTGTTTGTTTGTTTGTTATCACAATTGTCTTGATTTGGCGTTTAATGTACAGTCGCCCTCAATTCGAGACCACTTTTGGTAGACCACTGATCTGAGGGTGGTCTCTCTGTGTTCTCGGTTAGCGTTAATGGATTGAAGAAGTGGCCGTTCTCGGAAGGGTCTCGGAATTAGAGGTGGGTCTCAAATTTAAGGGTGTATTTAAATTATATTTAGAAAAACTCATCATTTTTCCTGTTAAATTTTAATCATATTTTATCAAAGTGATTGCAATAAAGTTTATTCGTTCGTCAATATTCATCGTAATCACCAAATATGCTTACAATAGAAAGAAATCTAATTGGTTTGACTCATGTAGCCTATTATGAACCAGATAATCATATTTGAACAATTTGTTCCCTATCTTTAAGATTTGGAAAATCATTTTGTATAGGCCTATTGTGTTTGACATTTTAATTATGTTTATTGTTTTACTATATTAATAATTGATGCACTCAATTTTATTTTCCTTCGGGCGAAAAATACTAGTATGTGTATAAGAATTAAAAAAAAGTTTGTTGGATTTGTTCAGGATTGTAGTATCGTTATGTCAGGAAATATATATTGGCCATATTTGAAAATTGTTGTTATATCACATTCAATTCTACGTTAATATTTCATGTACGATAAATAATTTATTTAATATCCATTTGTTGAGTCGGCAATTTAAACAATGAACTTTGCATCGAACTCGGAAAACTTTGCAGTTTCATTCAGAGTTATACCAACTTAGAGAGAAACAAAAGTTTGAGCTACAGTTCATTCCACGGTGACCTGGATCTCGGCTCTGGGGTCCGATTATTTGAACTATCAAACAAATCAAGGAACAAATCAATAATACAGAAGACCCAGGACTCCAGCAGACGCTTCTTGTTTACTTTTTACACCCTTGCAATTGCCGAGCCCAATGACGTCATATACGTCACTCGTGTCTTTACCTATATGTATTCATACGCGGATTATAATTCTTACGAAAGTTTTACATTATGATAAGATAAAAATATAGTACAAAACAGATAAGACACGTTATTTTTGCCATTACGTATGTGATAATATTTATAAAAACAATATGAACTGAAATGGGCGGAAATTAGAGTACTATACTGCGAAAACTTTCCGGGCGTATTTAGAATTTGTTTACCGAGAAGTGATAACGGGGTCACTACATATTAATGAACGTATCTTGTGTACATTTGGCCACCATTTCCGGAGATACTCTATAGAAATGTGAAATATAGCACGCTAAATCGTCCGTAAAGCATTATTTATGGTAAGCCATTTACCTGCAGGAGTATACCTTGATATATTAAGAAAATGCTTGTTTTTGTTTCGAGTGTATTCGATTTTGTATAAACCAGTATTTTTGCAGGAGATATATGGTATTCGTTTTCTGCTTTTCCCCGGTGCGAGAAGGCATACAGAGGGAGCCCGTTTGCAGCCTGTTTGCACGAACATAGATTGAGACTTCGTGTATGGCCATGCAGACAGCCGCAGGCGTGCTCTCGACAGTGTCTATGTGGCTATGGTACCTGAAGCCTAGTGCCAGACCTACCAAACTTGTAATCCATATTTATGTCTATTCGTTTTGTCTTTGAAGTAAATATATTGCATGTAATAGCGTGATTAAGTCTGGCTAGGAATGCCTGGTGTTGGCGGTGTTTAATATTTCTGATCAACCCTCTCTGTCCCTCTCTCTGCTCTCGAGTCTAGCGCCTAGGCTAGGCCTAGGCGTTCTCTATGTGTCTGAGTAGTCTAGGCCTAAATTAGGCTAGGTAGATTTAATTGTATGACATAAGTATGTTACATGAAGAGATTGTTTGCGTGTAGGGCCTATATGTAATGATGTATCTCCAATTTTATTGCACAGTTCAGTTCATCATGTTGTTTGTAGTTTATATAAACAAAACCATGGATACATGCAATTGTATATTGTTTCCCCCACCATATTATTACAAAGCTGGACCAAAAAAAAAGTGACATAATGACCAATGGTAAACATGGAATAAGAGGAATTGAGCAGTGTAGTAATTAATGTAGTTAAATTTAACTGGATGATGTATTTTAAATATTTAATTACTTAGTGAACTTAATAATAATACTCATGAAGTTTACCTGTCTGGAGATGATTATCTGAAAATTGTTTAGGTCCTATAGGTTTGGAAAGTTTTTAAAATGATTTGTCATCAATGTTTAATGCCTGAAAAACAGCATAGATACCATGCTTTAACTTGTACACTCTTGTCTCACCCATGCAAGCACGTGCAACTGCAAAAAATACCATATTCATTAGGCAATATGGTGGTAATGGTCATTTTCACTTTACAGGGTGTGAAAAAAATAAAATTGGTAATACTTTGTATTTTTAGCTAACAATTTAACTGAGGAAAAACAATAGAGCACACTACAACTACAAACATATTTGCAGGCCCTGGCCTACATAAAGAAATATGCTAGGCTAGAGAGGCCATGATAAAGTACAAGGCTTAATTAAAACATTCGACCATTGATGCTGTAAACTAGGATTGTGGAAACTGTGTTTCCTTCTTCATATTAATTCTACAAAAAAAAAAAAAAATGTGAGTCATAATTGTTCAATTGCAGAGTACCTAAATTATTATTTTTCAATTTCATATGAATATATGTATATTAATTGATGATACAGTACTTCCATACCTGAAAAATGAACTCGCAATTGTTTCTATCTATACTGCTGTACAGTACCTTCACTAGTTCTTGCTTTCTATCATATTTATAGATTCATAATTAATTTTAAATTATATAATATAAGAAATCAATTTTTCCAGGTTGATGCAACTACACACTTTATTAAATATTATTATTTGGCATTAACAAATCTCAAAAGCATCTGGATTTTGTCTAGGATAATATAGTATTCTTATATCTTAAGTATCATTTTATCATTTGCTATTATCATTATCATTTGTAAAGATATAATAAACAAACTTATCTTGTATTTTAATTTTTTAATACCACATTATTTAATACCAAATGATCAAAATATTATTTGTTTTTAATCAATTTTCTGCATTTTCAATTTATTTAAAAACCATTGTACATTATTTATCTCGGTTAAAAAAGGAAGTAAATAAATGTTGAATTGAATTTAATTTAATTTGAATTTATAGTAAACTAGTTCAATGCCGTATTGTATCAATTACTATACATAATATTGCATGATTATTAATCATGACTTGGTCTAATCTTTGATACAATATTGTGAAGTGTTTGCGATATATAAAGCATACAATCTCTTGGAGAAGCATAGGGCGGCTGATGATGACATATTATTAACATTGGTGAAGGAGATAAACTTTGAACCATTATTATATTACTGGCAGAATGTTAGATTGATAATGTGTAGATAAATTAGACACAGTGTGTGGTGTCTGGTGTAATCTATAAAATCCCACAAAATTGCTCATTTAAAAGGACAAGTCGAGTTGAGTGGCCGAGCGGTAAGGCAGGGACGCTGCTAACTACAGCCGTAACATCGGCCCTGATTCGAACCGCTCCTTGTTTAAGGTTTGGTTGGCACCTGTAAAATCAATTCTTCTCAGATAAGAACTTAAAATGGAGGCCCAGTGTGCACACCTGTCTTGTGAGCAATTTATAGAAGCCATTGTATCTTTCGGAGAGATGGTTCGATTCAGTCCCCATTGTTGTGTATTGATACGAATATGCACTACTATAAGCGCTTCTTTACGGCAACTACTCACGGACCATGCCCATACTGTACGTAGCACTGTTCAGCATAATGATGCAGTACAAAATATAGCAAATGCGATTTTAAAAATTTATTACATAAGAATAAAATAAATGTTACCCACAGCTGTAAGAGTACCGTATATACGTGAGTATAAGGCTGTCTGCATCGATGACTTCCGAGTTTGAGAATATTTTTATGTGTTTTTCAGACAACCCCCTCCCCAATTTCATTGTCAGAATTCCTACTTTTTGCTGCTTTTTTATGGTCTTGATACTGCATTTAGCTGGCTAAAAACCAAATGTATGGTAATACCATATTATGAGCTTTTAAAGGTTTATCAAAACCTTATTTGCCCGCTTGAGTTCTATCCTGGGTTCCAGACCCTGATTTTTGGTTACACACTTTTTATTGCGCTTATGGCACGCCATACCTAATTTATTTGGCGTCTCAACATTGTTAAAAAGGTACTGTACTGTATTATTAAGTAAGAACTTAAAAGTAGGCCCACCAAGCCTCTTTTTACTACAACCAGTATTAGTTTAGACTCTAGAGACCTAGTAGGCTATTCTATCGGAAAGTTCTGCTGTCTCAAATTTAACTTGCTCATTGGTGGCGCTGTCCAGAATGAGAAAAAATAATAATTAGGCACTTGTGGCAAATCTAGTTGAGTTCATTCATACTAACAATTAGTAGCTTCATTTCAGTAGTAAATTCGCGTGTTGCAGACCATTTGCACTTAAGACAAACATGATTTAAAGATCGAAAATTTGTATGTGTTGCGCATATACTGTAAGACGACCCCCCTGTTTTTTTAAAATTGTAATATGCTGTTTAAAGCCTTGTCTTATACGTGAGAATGCCATGTTCACATGTAATTTTTTTTTTTAAATTAAGAAAGGGGTTAACACTTCAAGGCCTAAATCTGACTATTTGAATCCGGACTAATGCAGTACTGTATGTTTTACAGTAATGAGATTGTTAATTGTTAAAAGTACAGTCAGTTGTTTTAAAAAAAAAAAAATCAGTATTCCTATTTGCCATACTGTACCTACCACATGTTTAGTTATATTTACATACCACATGTTTAATTATACCTGAAAGTACTACCCAAAATTGGCCAACAATAGATAATCAAGTAATATAAAATAATGAAATCAATAAATCATGATCAACAGCGAGGTAAAAGCAATGTACAATAGTTGGATATCTTCTATCTTTCACATCTGGTATTAAAGAAAGGGAAGATGAGGTACTTCCTTGGTTAAATTCTCAGTCATTTGCAATTATTGGAATACTGTAAATTAACAAGTACGGTAGGCCTCACTGTAAATCTTAACTCCCGGGCACAATCAACTCCCTTGTAATCTAAATTTAAATGATCACGCTGTGTTTAGCAACTGTTCTTTAACATGCACTTTTTGGTCAAATACAGTATTGTACTGTACGTAGGAACCAACAGCTTAAAACATTTTTCCTAAAATATTGTGGAGTACAATCAGTATTTCAAAGGGGAGAACCATGGAATAGAACCAGAGACAAAGATTTCTGGTTTACTGCAAATTGGTTACCACCATTGCTGCTCTTGATATAGAGAAAAATTGGAAAAAAGGAGTGATTAATTAGAAAAGAGCCAAATTTTTGAAAAAGAAAAAACAACTATATTGGATATAAAATACTGTCACAATACTGTAGATACAGGCCATAAACAATGTTTATTATAGTTGATGAATGAAATTTCCACAATGTAATACAAAGTCATTTTTATAGGTGTTGTGCTTCTTTTAATACACATACATGTATATCACATTATGACATTTTGCTCCCTAGTGTTCATACAACTGAGATCATATATGGTACTTGTAGTTTAATGATGTGATATATCATGGCTATATTATAGTTATCCAAATTTAACCCTTGCACTATATCATCACTTCCAATAATAAATCATTGGAAGTGAATAGTAGTTCAAAGGTCAGATTTGAAAAAATGTATGCAAGTTAAGATTAATTTTCTACTTGCACAAGTTATTCTATTAATCATTATTATTGATGGCTATATGGATAAATTATTTGACCATACATAGCTTTCAGACATACTTGTGTTTTGGTGCTTTAATTTACTGACCCAGTTCTCTGGACTGTTAAAGTTTAATAAATATTAAATAAAAATGTGAATCTGAGATTAAGGAAATTTTTTAGTTTGTTTCCCTAGATAGAATGATGTTTTGTTATTGATTTATTTCTTTGATGTGACATTCTTATTTTCTTCATAGGATACGGTATGGTTTAGAAATGTGCTGAGGCCTTGAAGGGATAAAGGCTAAAGATGCAGAACCATAGAAATCAACTGTTGACTTCACCTGTACCGGAGGATTTATCAAAGCCCCGAGTACTAATGATCAACACAGGACAGAGGCGCCTTTCTGCAGACAGTTGTGGAACACCCGTACACACTCCAGTGAATACTGTACCGCCACCCAATGTACTGTCACAGAATTGTACCCCAGTCCACACCCCAGTTAATACTGTTCCTCCTCATAATCCTTTGTCATCGAATGGTACCCCTGTACATACACCAGTTAATACGGTGCCACCACCTAACCCACTTTCAAACAATAATAATGCATTGTCTGCTGCAGTGGCTTATCAGTTACAACAGCAACAACAACAGCAACAACAGCAGCAACAGCAGCAACAGCATCACCAACAACAACAAAGCTATATAGCTGATAACATGAACATGGCTATGAATCCGACATTTGAACAACAAGTAATTGCTCAGCTGATGGAAAGAAGTGCTGTTCCACCAATGAACAACCAGACGAAGATGCCTTCAGCTACCCCTCCCACACCCACCTCTCCAAGAGACCTGTCTATGAGGGCAATGACTAGCTCTCAGCATGCTGAAAACGATGTAACACATCAACAACAACAACAGTACAGTCCTGTTTACACTGAACAACAATCAGTTGTACGTCAAAATCACAATGTTCTCCAGGGACAAAGAGGATACCAGACAAATATCTACCAAAGCAGTGTTTGGCCATCATTCAATACACAACCTACCACTAGGTTTGCTTTTCGCAGTGGTCAGGATGCTATGGTAGGTTTTAATCAGGCAACATTTGCACAGTTACAATCCAACACTCTTAACCCAATGAGCAATTTTCTTAAACAAGAAGATGGTTTTGTTAATCAAAGTATGGATGCTTATGGCGTTACAAGGGAGATACCTCATCTTGGCATGCAACAGGTTCCAAATTTTATCAGACAACCGATATTTGTTCAGAATAATACCAAGATGTCTCTGGGGAAAGGATCCCATGAAAACAATAATGAAAAGTCTTCACCTAATATACAATCAATTGTTGATGCTACACAAGGCCCTGTGAACATGACAACAAAGAACATATCACCTTTGTCGGTAAACGTTTCCCTGGCTTTGGGGGATGTATCTCAGGATAGTCCATCTCTGACACGTCAGAGTCCGTCATTACGTTACCGTCCTCCCGGTGATCAGATGCTAAGTGCCATAAATTGCAACGAGGAGCTGCTTCAAGATGGAGGGTTAATGCCGGAAGCCCAGGTACCGGTATCGTTAGAAGATTCTCTGTTACAAGGTGGCATGGTGATTACTACTACTGGTGGCAGGCTGAATGACACTAATTTGACTCTTGATTCTAACCCTGCTAGTGTCAATAGCAGTGCCTTTGACATCTTTGAAAACAGTGGAGATGTCGAAGATCAGAACTACATGGGGGATGCGCTGTCACCGCAGTCACTTAGTATGGATACAGAACCAACCAGTACTCTACCTTCCATGACAAGTGCGTCTAGTGAAGTGCAAGTCCGACATAGCGCAATTGGAGACATACAGCAATCCTCGTTGCAGGGTGAGATATGATATTATCTTAATTATTATTGATGACATTTTTTACCCACAAAAATTATGTTTAAGATATCTCTTTTGTCAATGAAGTTGCAGTTCGCATAGTCTTATACAAATTTAAAATAGAAAAATTGTCTGATAAAATAGATAGATAAAAAAAAGGATATTTACAACATTTTATTATTCCAGAGAGGGTACATATTATTAGAATTTTTTTTTAACTACTTGACTGTAGTCCATCAGGACATTAGTAGTGTCCACAAGACGCAGAAGCGGTTTGGCGCAGCCGGAACGGTTTGGTTTCCCAACCTCGAAGTCTGGGTTTCATCTCTCGCTATGCATTTTGCTTGTGTCCTTAAGCAAGACACTTTATCTGCCTTGCTTCTCTCCACCCAGGAGTATAACCTGGTGGGGTTACTTGCTCCTGCGCTGATTGCCAGCAGCAACATTTATGCATGTGGACCCAATGAAGAGGGAAAACAAAATGTGCTTTATAACCTCAAGGAAGAGGCGCGTTATAAATGCATATATCAGTACCAGTACCAAAGGACAGTGGATACAAATGTCTTTAGATTAAGTGCTATGGTGCTTCATAGAGTACATCACTAAAGTATTGTAGCACATATTTAAGAGTAACGCTTACTGTTTTGAACATTAAAAAAAAAATGTTCTTAAACCCACAGCATCGAATAGTGGCCCTGCGGATATTGCACCAGCGCCGAAGGCCAAGAAAGGACGGCCACGGATTGGTCAGGGACATCGCTATTCTCAGGCATGTCCAGTCTGTGGCAAGATATTTGGAAGCTCCAGCGCTTTGGCGAAACACAAGCTGATTCATAGTAGTGAGAGGCGCCACAAGTGTGTGATCTGTGCTAAGAGCTTCAAGAGACAAGATCATTTGTAAGTAAAATGTTATTGTTTTACCCATATGAATATACCATTGTGAACTGTACAATATACTTTCAGTATATTTAATCTACTGTCAAATAGAGGACTACTAGAAAAAACAAATTTTATTTTGACCATGAAAATATATAGGCCAGTGTTCTCCCAAAGCTGTCCTAGCCGTCAATTTTACCGGTAAAAATAACCGGCCAATTGGTAAAAATTCTGTGTTTGTAAAATAAAAAACACACTAGGTAGCCTAGACTGGCCTTCTTTCAATAAATGATCATTCCAGTCTACGCCTAGGCTTACCCTGGTATTCTTAAAAAGAACTTTAGTCGTAGTTCCAGCTAAAACTTAAAAATTACGTCATTTCGTATTCTTAAAACGAACTTCAACTAGCACTACGACTAAATCACACAAACCTCGACTAAAATAATACCTCTGCAGGCCAATTATTTTAGTCAGCCTGGGGTCAGGCTAAATCCCCGACTTGAAATATTTATCCCAATAAAAACATACTTTTTGTAACTCGCAATAAAGTGAAACGAATAAAAACTATTGTATACGCAGGTCTGATATATCTTTAGTGTGTTAAACAAAAGAGATATCAAGTTTAGCTTCCAAAAGGAGAAATTAATATGTTTTGCTAGCCACATGCGATAGTTCCTGATTTGCACGAAATCCCTTCGCATAGCTTCACCATAACAACAAAAAAGATGGTGCCGCCCTCACTCAGACTCAACTATAATAGTTATATGCCAACGACTAATAATAATATAGTTATTATTATAGAAAATTAATTAAGCGATTGATTATCTATTATAAATTATGAGGAAATATGTTTTTGAACCGTGGCAGCTTAATATTCATCCGCGTAACCCGATCTCTAAAATTTCATCTGCTATTAAAATGAGCTCTTTTCATTGGTTAGTTGATAGTCGTCGTTTGCCAGCTGTCTTCAGCTGAACTAAAACTAGGACTTGATTTAGTCGTAGTTCGAACTTTTACCACGCTACGCTAGTCTTAATGGGGTTGACTTATATCCAGTTAAATGTAGCATGTTTTAGGCTTGAATATAATTGATTGAACAAGTATTAACATTGAAATTACTGAAACGTTTACAAAATCACAAATGCAGGGGCCTTAAGTTGGAAGAAGTCGCTTTTGTCAGATCTGGTTAAATGAACTTTCTTAACCCATCTAACTTTATTTTGCTGCGCATGGCGATGCCTATCAGCACTGTTTTCTGTGTGACAGTTTTTAATCAAGTAGTAAAAACATGCAAATATTATGAATTTTTGGAAGATGGGATATTTTCCAGGGGATTCTTGCTTTGCTTGCGGGAATGTGGGAGACTTCTGATTTTCAGAAAATTCCCATGACTTGCAGGAGACTTGGACCCCTGCATATGATGCGAATGAATGTTAGAATTGTTTGTAAGGATACATCATCAGCATCATTCAGCATCATCTTCCTTTGTTTGATGTGTGGATTCCTTTGACAACTGCTAATGTCAATCAGTTATGTTATAGGTCAAATGAATAGCAGATTGAAGGCTCCCAAAAAGTGATCATTATTTATGTTGTTGATCTTAACGTGTTATGTTGTTGGTTACAGACATTAATGTTTCTATGCCAAAATATATTAAATTATATGAACTGTTAATGCCCACCATTTCGTCATTACAATTGGAATGAATATAGCATTGATATGCTTGTAGCACATGATCACCATTAAAACTATTAGTTTCTGCATCAATTTTTATATAGTCTTTTACTGAGAAATTATGTATAGAGCAGTAAAATAGATGCTTTTAAAAAGTAACAAAATCATCATTAATCATTCATATGATGGAACTCTTCCATTATAAGCTGTCCTTCGCAAGGTCGCTAATCAACACTGTACAGCTAACCCTGCATCAATTCTCTTAATAGCCTTAGTAAAAAATGGATAAGTATTGACTGTATCACACCACAATGGGGGATTGAGTTTGCAATCTAGAGTGGTGGAAGATATTATGCTGGCTAGGTATTGTGTACAAATTTCAAAAATGACATATTGATGAATATTATTAAGGAAATGAGGATGCATGTTGAGAATTATAGTGTGTTTGATCTGGTTTGTTAGGAAAGTGTGACAATAAATAATGTTAATTACTAAAAAAAAAAAAAAAAAAAATAGACATCGAAGTCTGGGATATTCAGATGGCCAATATTATTACAGTATGCATTAATGAAAACTCTTTAATTCTACAATTGCGAACAAGAAATAAGTTGGTTGAAGATTTTTTCAGATTCAGATTTATTTATTTTGTCCAAAAACAAAAGAACATTACTGTAGGTGCAAAAGAGACATCGCAAAAAAAGACTTTAAAAAACACATAATTTAATGGTATACTGTACTAAAATGTTTGCGTAAATACTTTAGGCCTATTCAACATATTTACCGTATATTCCGGTGTATAAGCCGCAAATTTTATACGCGATTTTCCCGCCGAAGTTTGGGGTGCGGCCTATACACCGGTCATTAACATACTCCCAAAAAAGTTCAGATCGCGAGCTGCGGCGAAAATCAGGCATTGTCTGTCTAGGTTAGGCCCATGCTAGCTCAATTAATTAGCCTAGCCTAGGACCGGTTTGTAGCCCTAGTATTTGTAATTATACTCACTACAGTACTGTACTAGGATTCCTACTACATTTTCTACGACATTCAAGCAATAGTTTGGGTTGCCTAAATAATTATTTTCATTTTTAAACAATTTTGAAACACGCTGTTTCGGTTCGAAACCGCTTCGCTCAAAACAATAACAAACTACTTTTCGGGAGTTCGGTCCTCGAGGTCATGTGAGTCATTTTCGATGTCGCCACAAAACACACGTGGGCTGGTGAAACTTGCAGCTCGTCGTCTAGTTCCCGGTGGCTTGTACCATTATAGAGAGAATATTGATACCGCTATAATTTTAGAATAAAAACATGTGAAATTCATTTATGCTATAAATACGAGTTTTCTTGAAGTTGTAATAATTATTTTACTGGAATTTAACTGTAGAAAGGCATACGTCATCTGGGCATGCGTGAACTTTGTATCCAATCCACGATATTTTTTGTTTATAAAACGTGGTGCGTGATGGTGCATGCTTCACACAGTGGGCTGTGACTAGTAATGACTTAGGCCTAGAATTACCAATATTTTTAGCCTAATACCGACTGTTATTAGTCAACATAATAATAGAATGATTGTTTAGAATAGATAAATATACTCAATAAGTTTTTTATTTTATTAAACTTAAACTAAACTGATGTTGAAAATTTAACGTAGCGCTAGCGCACGACCGTCTAGCAAAAAATGGGGATTTCCCTAGGACTGCCTAGAGCAAGAATACGTTGTTAACATGGCGGTAGCCAGCAGTTTACACGCATTTCCAGTTGTTTGTTGTTTAATACGGTAATCGGCCGAAAGAGATGAAATTTCTTTACGTGAACATTTATAAATAATGTCAATGTTTCAAAATAATTAAAAACTTAATATTATGGGAACGGTTTGGAGCTTAAAAATAGGTGCGGCTTATACACAGCTAACACAAAAAATCGTGATATTTCACGTCCTAACTTGCTGGGGCGGCTTATACACAGGTGCGGCTTATACACCGGAATATACGGTAAAGAGTTTACTGGCCGCTATTAAAATTTCTTATGGAGTATGGTACAAAGGAATTATGACAACTCTCAGTTTTTGTGCGTGTTGGATTTTAACTTCCTACCAGATGGTAACCATTGATAGAGATTGTTTATTTAAAGGAGAAGTAATATCCGTTTATTATATGTTTCATTTTATCTACTATCCTTTCTGTCACAATATGCATCGAGCAGTTTAAATTTGACTTCGTGCCAACCCTCTTAGTCTAGTCTGACTTTGCTTGCTGATGCAAATTTTTTTTAACCTCCTGTAAATGATCTAATAACGGTCTCCTAACAACGCGCCTCTCTCAAATACGTGCCTAAGTGCCTCTCTCAACTAAGCGCCTAAGAGCCTCTCTTAAATAAGCGCCTATGCACTTCCCTCAAATATGCGCCAACGCACCTTTTCAGTACGCAAGGATGCGCTTCTCAAATTAGTGCCACACCAAAGCTTTTAATGAGTGCTAATCTTGAATATGTGCACTGTTAAAGTTAAGTTCAGTCTTGTATGTTGTACTACTACTACACTTTGTCTGCAGTTTAGGCCTATTATTTTGGTTCCCATTTTTGTCTACCTATTGTGGACTATATCTTTGGTGGGATTAACCCTTTTGTCTAAGCATTCTGGTTTTTTATGACCTTGCCAATTCCGGAGCAAGTTTCCTGATGTTCTATTGTAGTACAGTTCATGTCTTTTATAGATCTCATTATAGAAGGAAGTTGTTAATAGGATGGTTTGTTATGTATATTCTGTGTGGAAGATAGAAAAAATTGTTACATCACTCGCACATGCATCACCAATTTTGGCCTGCATCAAGGATTTTTGTTTGAAATTCTATGTCAAATAAAAGTTTACATGCAAAGGAGGTTCACATAAAAAAGACAACATGTCCGACTCGAGCATTTGTTATTTTTATAGTGATAATTAGCGTTTAATGATCAAATGCAAAAGAAATTCCTACCACTATAACGTATATACTGTAACAATTCGGCCAGACTGGGTGTGTGGATAACTGTGCACTGATCACACAGGAAACATGAGGATTGCAAACTCTCAGCCCCCCCCCCCCAGTTGAAAGGGGTCCCAGGGGACCTCTTCCGACTAATACACAGTACACTTTCAAGCCAAGATGTTATGAACTACTGTAGTACACCCTGAACTAGCAAATTAAAACAATGTAAAAGCTGGTTTTTAACTCGCAATATGTGTTATGTGCAGTGAACCTTTCAATACTTATTTTGTACTATAGGCCTATATTAATTTTCGACCCAAAAATGTTCCAAAGCAGGACTGCGCTGTGCAAACTGAAATTTAAATAGATCGAAAAATAGTCCATCATTTCTAAGGAGCGCGAGCGTCATTGCTTTTCTTTGCGCTCCTGAACACGCTCTCAGGAGCGCTTGTCCATAAAAAAATTTATCAAATTTTGCAAATAAATCGACAATATATAAAGCCGCAAATTTTATACGCGATTTCCACCATGAAATTCAGGGTGCAACCTATACACCAGTTATCAACCTGCTCCGCAAAAATTCTAGTTTGTGAATTGAGGAGGCAAAAATCGTCTAGGTTAGGCCGAGGCTACCACTGTTAATTAGCCTAGGTTTTTCTGGCCTAGTATTGTAATTATACTCACTACAGTGTGACAAGGATTCATACGACATTCAAACAATGGTTTGGGTTGTTAAAATAAATATTTTTAGATTACTTTCATTCATAAACATTGTTTGAAACACATTGCACGTGTTTGAACCCAGTTCGCTCAAAACAATTTAATAAACATCTTTTTTCCTCCTCGAAGTCACGTGAGTAGCTTCACGAACATCGTCTCAAAACGATTATTGATTGCCCAAAATGCCTCAGAAGTTATTTTTGCTGGGCGTCTAGAAAACAAAATTCCCCGGGGGCATGCCGGATTCCCCTAGGGTAGTGTTGTCTCTCAATTGCCCTCCCCTAATTTGGACACCTAGATCCACCCCTGGAGGTGGGGTCGTCTATTCAAAACTCTAAAATTTTCAAGGAGAGCAATTGCTTTCCTGAGACATCCGAAGAGAGCAATTTAGTGCTTTCCTGTGTTTAAAAGGATTACTGCAATTAACAGAATTTGAATGAAATTATAATACAGTAATTATAATATCCTACAATAAAAAAATGTATATAATTTCTACCTCTCTAGTTAAATATTCATCACCTAATGTACTTAAAGTAGGATTGGTTTTGTTGTTATACATTCAAACAAATAAATGGTGCACTAAACCAGGGTTAAGTTGGTTTGGCTTTCTATTTTCAATCGTGGACAGCAAAAAATATGCATTCTTAAGAAAAAATGTGTGATTCTGAACAGATTTTCAGTTGTAAATACAACCATAAAATAGCAAAGAATGCATTTCTGGGTATCTAGGTAAAAAACATTTGGGGTGGTGGTGCGGGGAGTGGGGGAGAGGAATGACCCGGACATCCCCCTTGGGGAGAGGTTTTAGAAAAAAAGTCTCATGCCTGCAAATTAGTTGAACTTGACATGTATGCAATCTTTGGCTTAAAAACCTGTTACGGCCCAATGCTGATCATCTGTAAAAAGTAATATTAAAACTGAGCATAGAGCAATGTAATAACACTCTATGAAGCAGATTGAATCATCAAGTTTTCAGCATAATTAAAAACAATAAATTAATTCAATACAAAGAACTAATTATTATGTAGAGAGCCAGTATTAGGTCGTGTGACTATTGATGCGTAGAAGGTCATTGTGTAGCCTGAACAATACACCCAAGTCCTACTTTGCATAAAGAATCTATGTTGCAATTTAAACCAGTCAATACCAACTGTATGCTTGAATGGTCGTCAGAAGGTAAACGTCATTCCCGCTGCAAGGTTGCATTTCTTTCAATTTTTGAATATGTTGCATAAAAATTGTTTTATTTATAAAAAAAAGGTCAAAGGTTATATGTGTAGGAATGAAGATAGTGAAGTTTTGATTGTCACGGGTCAACTATAAGTAGGAAAGAATGAGTTACCACAACTATCGATCAGGAAGTGTTGTAGGCCATATAACTGTGGTTTTTTGCACTCTATCTGTTATGGCCTAAGCACAGTGATAGGTGTTAACATTGACAACGGTGTCTATCAAATAGGTGTACATTATGTCGTGGAGTGAATATCCACACATTCTGAGAGGCCATTACAAGGGAATGTATTTTGGGCATGTAAGGTATGTTGGATGGATAAGTTCATGGGCTAAGTTGGTAGCCAAGTTACAGGGGTATTACATTATCTTGTGCATAGTTTTAAATATGCTTTATGGAATGCTAATTAAATCTTCAAAACTTGATTTGTTTTCTTTTCACTTGAACATTACACTGGCCAGTTGTATTTTTTGATAGCGGACTATGATTGCTAAGTGATAGATCATGCATATTGAATGTACTTTATACAGTATGTGCATATACTGTACGATTTTTTTTTATTTGGTTTATTAACACATAACAAACAATGATTTATGAAATCATACGACAATCTTGGCCCAAGATTAATAATTCTACCTTGCTAATGCTGTGCTATTTACTAAGTAAGTTTAGATTGTTGCTAAGAATGAAGTAAACCACACAAACTTGATTTAATCTCATATTATTTAATGTTTAAGATCCTGATCTAATTCCATCCCTCATGTGAAGGACAGAAATTGACAAATGCATTTCTGTGGTAAATTTAATAGATTGAAACTGCATTGAATTTATATGTTTACTTGATAATAGAGTATTATGTTAAAATTTACATTACATTTAATCAGGGCTTTTTTATTGTACATGCGAGGGATAGACATCAATGGAACTGATAAACCCTATTATTTTTTCCATAATTACTTCTATAGGCTACACATTATGAGTTTTTAAAACAACTCAGATTTTATTTGTTTTTATTGTTAGGACTGGACACCTTTTAACACATCGTACCAAGAAACCCTATGAATGTATAGTCAACAATTGTGGAAAGTCGTACTGTGACATAAGGTCACTTCGAAGACATTTTGAATCGCAGCACCATGGATTGGTTATGGAAGATAACATGCACTATTCAGGTGACGAGAAAGACGATGTACTTGCGCAAGCCGAAGCGGCAGCAGTTGCACAAGCCACAGCTTCACAAGAGACCCAGAAGAACAACATCCCGTCCTCTGAGGTTATCTCTGACTTCTTAAACACTATGGATACGTTAAACAGTGAACAGATAACTCAGTCGGGTAATGGAGATAGTTCTAGTGCTCGACTACAGTTCTTGGCTCAAACAGCAGCTCACCAGCATGGCCAATCTGGTCAATTTCCAATTCAAGGCAGTCCGCCAAACCAGCAACTGTCGCCAACACCACAGCAAAACCAGTCCATGAGTGTTCCATCTTTTCTGCAACAGTCGATCACATCTGCATCTGGTGTGAACACTTTAGCTGGGATATCAAATTTACCGATGTCAACAATGCCTCTGCAATCACGAAGCAATGTACAAAACTTCAGGCAGCTCAATCGTCTAGAATTGGCGGGTGTGCCAGGTATTAGATCAAAGCTTTCAGGGTTCCCCAGCAGACAGTAAGTTTTTATGTGTTCATTTTATGTTATTTTGTAAAAATATAATGTTTACTGTCTAACAATTATTTGTTATAGAGCAAATCTTGGAAAGGGTTTGTAATTTGAGCAGTAGCCAATTGTCTGACATTTTTATTTGTATTCTCTTAGCCTTTTAAAATGTTGTTATAAGGCTTTGTCTAGATTATCAATTTTTTTTGACAGAAAATTGTTGTATGCGCATATAAGGTCATATGCCTATATATGGTCATGGTGATGTCGTAGTGACCATATTTAGGCATGTCACATGTTGTGGAATAAAATTTGATAGTTTGGACAGGGCTTTAATATTTGTTTTTGTTTCCTGAGCTCTTAGTTCACCTGTTTCTTAATTTCTTAGGAATGATAAAAGCCAAGAGAAAAGACAACCTGTAGAATGTTCCATATGCAAGCGTAAATTCAAAAGTATGCCAGCATTGAATGGCCACATGAGATTGCACGGTGGTTATAGCAACACTAGGAGAATCAACGTTACAACAACTTCGACAACATTACAAAGACCTGTTCCAATAGAGACATCTGTGGCTGCTCCCTTGCCTAATATTTCAACAATTTCAGACTATCAAACCATTCAAACAGATCCTAGTACTGTAACTATAGCCAGTTTAAACCAAAGCTCTAATCTTGGAAATTACTTTCAACAACCCCCAGGCATTCGTAGAACATTAGATACAAATGCTTCTTATTCGTATCCAGGTGGGAAGCCTGCTAGTTGGACTGTTGCAATGCCGGCACGTTTACCGCAGTTTACTTTGCCAAGGCTGCCAGCCCCTACGCTACCGCGAGTTGGTGTGGGACTTGTTTCACAAAGTGTTCCAACATCAAATTTGTCTGGACAATTAAACATGCAAGACACTCACCTTCCACTTTCTTATAATCAGACTTCCATGACCTCTGCCATTCCTGTATCAACCATACCATTGAATCTTGAGAACCTGGTGTCAGCTCCTCAGGGTCTGACTCCGATACAGCCTATCACGACTATCATGAGTGTGACACAGAACTTACAAATCCCTGAAGCATTAGTGAAGCAGGAGAACCTAGCAAAAATAAATGATTCGGTATTAGGGACCTCTGTCAAACGGAAACATGAGGAATTGGGTCCACCTGTACTTCAGGCGATTTCACCTGTAGTACCCGTGACCACTACACAGGAACAACCTGTGGAAAAAAAGGATGATATTATATTTCAAAAGCCAACAGAGGTAAAGAATCCAAAGAAAAAGCCGCGGCCATCTCCCTTGGTCATACCACCCTGTGTAAACACAACCTCTGGAGGATTGATACCTGGAACTTACGCCAGTCAAATGAGGTCTCCACGTGATCTGGGGACAATGTTCTATGGCAACAAGTCAAGTACGCCACCTCCATACACACCTCCACCAATGTTGAGCCCAATCCGTAGTGGTTCTGGGCTGTATTTTAATAATGTTACAGTGCCATTACCTGTACCTGTACCTGCCACCACTCCAAAAACACCGAGTATGATTCAACTCCACAGGCGAAGTACAGGTAAGACTTACTTCATTTTGTTTTCTTCAAAATCCCACTCAGTAGAGCAAGTTTTCAGAGTTATGTATTACAAAGTTCAAAGTATTCAACTACAAATTAAAAAAAATATATGAAGAGATACCACCTGTCAAAAATATGCAAAACCCTAAAAAATACAATTCAACTTTAAAATAACTTGGTCACTATAAAAGAACCTCCAGTGAATGATAAACAGTTCAAAATAAATTCAAAACAATTTAATTTTAAGTATCTACTACAAAACTTCTTATAATGCTTACTAGCCAGTTCATGGGTCTATGCAAAGATTGTATCATTTCTGTGGTTTATATTTATTTTACATACATCTGACATTTTTTATGGTAAGATTTTACCTAAAGCTGGGTGCACACTGTCTGCTAACAGGACTGCTGGGCCCTGAAGGATAACGCTAATCATGCTACTCAGGGTAAAGTAGAAATAAGTAAAATAAATTTTATGGGAACTGCAAGTAACCATGTTTTTCAGTTTTTTCATTGATAATTCACTCAAACTGGCACAAAAAATCAGCATGTCATTAAGCACTCACACACAACATAGATGGATTCATTGGCCGACCATCAGCTCCTATGGTTGGCTGCAGTGTGCGCCGGCTTTAAATAACCGGATACCAGTTTTTATATTTAAGGATAGTATGTAGGAATTTACTTTGATTATGATAATCATTTTATTGGTATACTGTAGGTAGGCAAACAAGTCTGGATGCCCTAGGACTAGTAACAACTGCAGAACTAGAACAGGAGCTAGGAACAGTCTGCCAAGCATCTAGTAGAATAGACAAAGAACAACAGGAAACTTATTGTCATGGTATCAACAATGACATTGTTAAAGTTATAGAAGAGGAATTAAGTGCTGACTTCCATATAGACAGCTCACATGAAAGCAAACTCACCAAAGATGGAACCTCTAAACATTTAAGTTCAGTAGAGCACCAATTGGATTTAAATAATGCTTCTTCATTAGCAATAGAAAATATTTGTAATTCACTGACATCAGATAAACAACCCAGTGAAACTAGTAGAAAACCTAATGGAAGAAATTTAGGTTTAAGCTACAGCAAACTAAGAAAACCATTGAGAGAACTCCACCCACCCCACTCTAATCACAGCCAGGCTGACAAAGAGCTTGAATGGGCAATAGAAATGGTAGGCACGTTAGATAAATTTGTGGAAGAAATTCTTTCCTCGACACCCCTTCCCTCGACACCCCTTCCCTGTGTTGGGAAGACTGCCAGTGTTAGTCCAATAGTAGAAATGAAACTGACATCTTCAGAAATGGACAGTGTTGAGGACATCCTGCAGCTTTTGTCTAACCAACCATCCCAGAGGCATGTGATATCAGGTTTGTCTTGTACTAGTTAGGTTTATTGCTAATATTGACACTTTAAATATAAACTTAGAAAATTAACATTGGTACTGTAGTTAACCAGACAAAATATAATTCGTCAATCATGGGTTATAAAAATAATTTGAGCTGATAAATCAGGAGTTAGGTCTAGGCTTTTCTGATTATTATTTTGTAACAAAGGGTTTCAACAGTGCTTAGCTTGATTACCTAATATTACTTAAACTTGTTCATTAATTCAGGTGGTCTAGCTCTTAGATTGTTGAATATAAATCGTAAGAATAGTAATTGAAATACAGTACTTTAACTCTAAACCTTGTTCTGAAAAAGCCTCTTGATAGCTCAAATTTATTTATAAAATGTCTTATGTTTGTCCAGAACATAAAAACTTGGAAATATCATGCTTTTTAAATGCAAGTCAAAAAATGGAAGTTTAAGTCAACATGTATGTTGTGTGCCGAAGACATCCCTATTGTCCTATATTGCAACCTGTACAGTACTTGGATTGGCTGAAAAATGATGATTATGATTTTAATCTGTTTTGTTCTCTTTACCAGGAAGTAGCAGTGAAGAGGCATCAGAGTTTCTGTATTCAGAACCGTAAGAAATTCTTTTATTTTTCCAAATATTTATTAAATAAATGGCATATATATGCAAATTAACTTTGGATTTATATTAAATGCTGTTTAAATTGCTTAAATTTTGATTTCATTTTTTTTTCCAAGCGTCTATAGTGAAACACTTGCCGAACATTGAAGAAGAGGAAAACCAAGGACATAAATTTAATCCTAATAATTTTTGCATTTATAAATGGTTACAAATAATAATAATAATAATAGTATATAGTATAGTTATTTGATGGTATTATTTTTTAAATGCGTTTAAATTTTCTCTTTGTTAAATCATATAGGAAATCTGAAATTGACACAATTAAATTAAATTAACTCATACTCATCATTTGTCTAGTTTGTGTATCATGTTATATAATGTACACTTTAAATATTGTTATGTTTTTCCAGGCATATAAATGTAGGAACTGATTACCAAGCTGTATTACCACCATGTAGTAAGTATTCAATATTCATATTTGTAATCTAGTAAATTTATGATTATTTGATATTATAAGAATAAATTATTTTAAAAAAAGTATTTTGATAGTGCTTTGACAGCAATTCTATTATATTGCTTTTGGGATCTGGAAGGCTTGTATACAGAGGGTTTGGTTCTGGTGTAATCCATTCTGATATACCGAGGTACCACTTCCATTTGCATAAAGAATCATCAAAGTTAACTAATACAAGTGCGAGTGGCAGATGGTTTGCTGATAGGGTTGATAACTTGCTGTTATGTTGGCAACGACATCAAGTTGGTTTGGTTGACCGACTTTGTGATGAGTTAATATGAATAGTGATAGACTACTAAGCTAGTTGGTGAATGTTCACGTCTGCCTAATGTATGCTTTGTTGTGGTTATTATAATCTAAATTTTACATTGACATTATATATGTATTGTCCCCTGAAAATGACAAAAAAATGAAATTGCTCATTTTGCAGTAACATACAAATTATTAACTTGAGCATAGACATTATTGAATTTAAAAAATGTTTACCCTGACTTTTATACTGGATAATGTCAATACAAATAATAAAACACTTCCAGTTACTGGAAGTATTCCTATAATTTTTTGCCGTAAAATTATGGTAAACATTTTATAATACACTAGTTTCTATGTTCAATTTCAAATGTTTATGTTACTTCAAAAGTTAATTTCAAAAATGATTTTTTTGGTATTTTTGCATTTTAATAGTTATTGTTGGTAGTAACATTAAATCATAAAACGCTGGTAAATCTAAAAACTTGCATTTTTTTAATAGATATTTTTTCTTAGAAATTGCATGGCCATTGCATTGTTTTTTGCCTAGTAATGGCATTGAAATAATGTATTACATTACAAATACAAATAACATTTTAAAAATATTTCTCATTTGTCGAAAGATTTCATCCCTCTTTCCTGCTCATTTATTTCTGAAACTACTGTACAAGTCACCTTAACTACAGTACAGTTTGTAGATCAATACAAATGTCAAAAAATTGCTACACTACTTGTATAGAGTGCAACCATGTGGAATACATTATCTGTCTAATTTATTTTCATCAGGAAACAGAAGCTATATGGATTATGGCCCAGATCCAAGGGAAGGAACACCAATGTGGTTACCGCATCTGGAAGAACAGTATGCTGAGAATGAGTGTAAGTAAAATGACTCACTTCCTTGAGGTTACGGGGATGGGGCAGTGAAGTCAGTAATACTACATGAAGATTATACTTTGAAGATGATAAATTGTATGTTTGTGTGCACTAAAAACCTAATGAAGTTATATTAATTATTAAATAGAATTTAAATACAATTCTGTTTAGTAATTAATGTAATTATTTAATAAGCAGAATTTAAATATATTTAAAGATGTTTTTTGTTGAACGGTGATCATCATTGCACTGCCATTAAAGGCAATAATTTCTTATGTATAGCAATAATGATTATTGAAGAACAATGTCCTAATCACATAAACTGAGTTGCATATCATTATTGGCCTGGCAGGTTTATTAATAATGTTAATGACCCCAGTTCATGTTTACTCCGGTTACACAAATCTCAACATCCAACACATTACACAGGTAACATAGAGCATACAGTACAAATAGAGACGTATCATGTCAATTTATTACAAGGAAGTGAAATAGATATGTGGTGGTTTGTTTATATCTTTTGCTTAATATAGTATTAAATGTGGTATACATTTGTGGCCGACTGGCAAAACCAGGTACTTGTCATCAAAAATGGAAGTCTTCAAATCAGCTATAATTCCCTTGTATTGACCATCTTAATTCATGTTGGACTGAATATATAAATTATTATATTTTTGCAATTTGTTGTCTGTTTTTAACAATTTTTGCATAAATTATTAGCTTTTGCTTCTAGATTACAAAGATTTTATAGTGTAATTTTTATTTTATGAGATATGCACCTGTTTTTGCTAAGGTCCATCGCATTTGGTTTATCATGCTCATACCTCTTTTCTGTTTCCCTCAGTTAATAGTTTTATAGAGTTTGCAACATCAGGTGCTATCCCAGGTGCAGCCAGGAACTTGGAGTATGCATACCATTGTCTTGCAAGAGCAAAAGGTGATATGGAGGTAAGAACAACGAACTTAAGTAGCAGAAGAATGAACTCTTCGCGTTGTTTGCATTAAAATTGATGGAATGTACGCCCTTCCACGAAGTTTAGTAAATAATGATCATTTGCAGTGGAGAAACTACAGAAAACAAACAAACCCCAAGTGGTGCCCTTGATTATGAGACATAGCGCCGCTGCTCGGATGGAGAAATTTGCTCTCATGGACATTCCACTATATCGCAAACTGCTCTATCTTCTTCTATTTATTATCCTTGGTAAGAAGTATTTGGAGTGCAGAACCCAGAACACACCTGCACAAAATCACAGTAAAAAACGTACATAAGTATACACCCAATGTACTTACTACTACAATTTAACACTTCCATCTATATAAATGCATACCTTTACTACTGTGACTGCAATTTTGGATACATCTGCCATTATCGCAATTTAGCATACATCTGTTATGGACACAAGTTACCATACATCTTCTAAGAATGCTACCTAGCATACTTCTACCATGAATGAAATTAAGTATACATCTACTAGGACTGCAATTTAGCATACTTTGTATGTCGTGCTTACACCACAAAGCACAAGGTAGTTAAATGCTTGTTTGTGAGAATAACATATTTAGCATGTGGAGTTTGTTGTCACATTTTGTGTAGTTTAGAATACAAAAGCACTTAAAAAAAATACCACATGTCATAGAACATATGTTTTCTGTTTTCATGAACACGCATAAACCACTTTAAGCTTCATCAGGCCGCTGGAAATACATTACATGGTTCTTGTCAGCTGCCCGCTCGCGATTTCAGTCCACGCATCAAAAAAAATCTTTCATCTTTGTTTCGAGAATTGCTGATGAGAACCATGTAATGTAATTCCAGTTCCCTCATCGTGTTAATAATAATTTATACCAATGGTACATTGAACTGATTTCTTGTACTTTTGTCTTTGATACAAGCTTGCCTTATTGATGCTGATGTCTCAGGATGCCAAAGTACCTCGGGGGATGGCCGACAACTGTCAGGATTACCGTTATGATTGTAAGAATTATTTTTATTCAGTCATGCTTTTTATGTTGGCAGTTCCAAAACAGCCAATCTAAAGAGTTTGAGCCCAGGATTTTTACATTTTTAACAGGATAAATGTGGAAACTTTCAAGATTTAATAGACCGTTAAATTCGCTGGCAGACCATTTAAGCATTTTCTAGTAAAAATCAGTAAATTAGTTACAATTACTTATGTCCATCTGTCTCTCATTGGAAGTTAAATAAGGAATTCAGTGTTTCATTTGAATTTTACAGCTGTTACCATACACTAATTATTCTTTAATCAATATTTTTCCATAATATACAGTAATGTTAAAATGAAACTACAGTAATACCATAATAATATTATGTATTGGTTTATGAAGTCAGTATATTTTTTTTAATACATTAGTTTATGTTCCTAATGTGCTTTATCTAATTTGAAACAATTTTGTTGTTTAGTTCCTGAAAGATGGAGTATACAAGAGCGTAAGGCATTTAGAGATGGTTACAAGTCCAAAGGAAAAGATTTCTTTGAAATTGGGAAATGTGTAAGTGAAAAAAGTTAATTCCTTTGTAAAGTAAGATAATCCATCAGGAAAGGAAGATAGTCCATTTGGAAAAGTTAATCCATTTTGAAAAGATAATTCATTTGAAAAAGTTGATCCATTTGAAAAAGTTGATCCATTTGAAAAAGTTAATCCATTGAAACAAGTAGATATATATTACTGTTCTCAAGGGATTAGGGATTAACCTTTTCAAATAGAATAACTTTTTTAAAATATATCATTTTTTCCATATGCATGATCTTAAGATATTCTGTCTGGAAAATTATCCATTGGAAAAGAAAAGTGATACATTCAGAAATGCAAACCATTGGTATTTTAATTTTAGGTGAATTTATTTTGGATGTTTAATTGCTCAATGTTCGGGAATTCATATTTTATAGTGATTAAAATATGTGTAGCTCATGAATTCATCTTTATTGACCCAGGTTCCAACCAAGACTGTGAAGGATCTTGTGGAATATTATTACCGCTGGAAGAAGCTTTATCCTTATAATGCTGAAATGCAGAAGTTCTGTCACCATAGCGATGCCAACCCAACTGATGAGATGCGGCACCTTGAGTGTGTAAGTACATTCTTATTTTATGATAGCCTACAAATTCATACTTAATTCTCGAAAATATTTGTTTACTGATCACCATGTTCATGACTGCAACTAATATGGCAAACCATATATGAATAAATGCATTTTCTTTGTTACAATGAATATGGTTATTATTTACTGATTAGATATGTTCAGTTGACTGTCTATCAAAGCTGGCTATAATGTTAGCCTACTTGGACAAGGGATGGCATGTACAGTACATTTTCATCACCTTACCTCCCCTTTCCCTCTTCATTTTCATTCTCTATAGTCTCTGCACAGCAAATACATATCTATGTGTTTTACCTACCCATTTATTTTTTTTTCTGTTGTGTTTACTCACTGAACTGTAATTTGTAAGCTGTAAAATGTTGTTTTTAACTATAGTAGTACAGAATTGCACCAAATTTACATATTTGTGTAACATTTAATAAATATTATGTTTATTCTGATGTGTTACATGGTGTGTTTACTTGTTTTACTAGTACTATTCAAAACCTTGAGAGTGAATTAGTTGTCGAAACTAATCTGCTAAACTCATAAAAAGTTTTATTTTGTATATAGTTAACATAACCATACTTCTTCACAATCGACATGTACGCAGATCTGTGGCATTTCTGTATATTAACTGAACATTGTGTTTGGGTAAACCAATCCAATAAACCAGCAACCCCTCCCATAAACCAAACCACCCCTCCCTTTCATCATAAACAAAAATTAAGATGAAATGCTTAAGCACTAGGAGAGTTCTCATTGCACAATTTTTTCTTTTTGTTCTTTACTTATTTTCTCAGTTTATTTTAAAGTGTTGATTACTTTCTCATTTCTGTTCTGTTTGTCAGAAGTTATCCCTTTCCCCTTCCATTATTCTTTTGCATTTTGCTTACCAACTTTTTAACTCTTAACCATAATCTTTTTATTTTGTTGCAGACGTAATATTGTATACCAGCAAAATAAGCCTGCTTAAATCGCAAGTCTATAATACCTCCATATTATAGATTCTATTTTAGAGGCGTACATTAATTAAGTTGCTGTTAGAATTTTTGTTTACATATTAAATTCTTAATTTACATATTAAGTTATTGATTTACATATTAAATTCTTAATTTACATATTTACATATCAAATACCTTATTTACTTATTCAATTCTTAATTTACATACTAAATTTATTTTTCACATTTATTAAAATGTTAGTAATGGAAGAAAATGTTTTTTTTTTTAAGTCTTTTATTTACTTGTATATCAAGTAATCTTTTTATTTAAAAAAAAACAGCTAAAGAACTAAGAAGTGTCAAAGGCATTGTGATTGTATTTTTTCCCATTTTTCTTTAATTTAGTAAAAATTTCAAATAATAGCAGGGAAATATGTAATGATATTTAATGCTTTTTAATTTTTTAGATTAAAGTATAATTCAGAGTCAAAATATTGATTGTACATTTTTTAGGGTTCTATCTGCAAGCTAATACTGTGATTCATAATGAATTACTAGTTGTACAGAAATTTAACAAAAAGATTTAACAAAATAATCAGAAACAGCACAATTAAAAAGAATGAATGTAATATAATAATAATAATAATAATAATGTAAAAGAAATACAATTTTATAACACAAATAGTATCATTATTTTTATTATTTCAAATCATTAGAGGAACTTGCTTACAGCTACAATTTGATATATACACAATAAACATTATTTGTAATTAAAAAAATCCTTACTAAATATATTATCAACATCACTATCACATGACTAATAATCAATGTTGAGTGTCAGTTGCAGTGTTCAAGTGCTATGCCTAGCACTATGTGACCTTTTACCTGCTTTCTGTTGATTGTGATATAGCATTCTACTAACCTATCGTTCTTGTCCCTTTTTTCTCTTCAACCTCTCCACAGGATCTGATGCCGGGTGAAATTTTCCTTGATTACGTCCCTTTCAAAGAGTATAGACCCAATAAGTATTATAGAGGAGGGGGAAATGATAAGTCCAATAATCATGTTCAACCCTCTTCCAATAATCAGGATAGCAAGGTGGATGTGGATGGCCTGTTCAACTGTACTTATGCAGGATGTCCAGCTGTAAGTTTCAACATCTACATTTCTTGTTTTTTAGCTTTACAGTATACATACAGTTAAACTTGCCAAAGTCGATTTTGCCTATCTCAAATAATTTCAAGTCTATATTATTTTACATGCCAAATTGTTGTGTTTTCCATTAATTATCTGTAAGTCGTAATTTTATCTGTCAAACAATTTTTCAATGCCATTTTGGATTTTACCTAGGCAAGTTCAGTTGTATATTAATTATCATTGAAGTTAGTACTATAAAATAAATGTTTTGCAACATATTAAGTAATACATTTGTTTGACACTATTAAGACAAAAATATAATTTTTAGCCAAACTTTTATAATTTTCATAAACAGAAAATTT
Organism: Anneissia japonica; assembly: GCF_011630105.1. Classification (NCBI taxonomy): domain Eukaryota; kingdom Metazoa; phylum Echinodermata; class Crinoidea; order Comatulida; family Comatulidae; genus Anneissia; species Anneissia japonica. Next base: position 997,271 of record NW_022713643.1, read on the forward strand.
ATTGTACATTTCGTGAATGTTATTCTGCATCTTCTGAATTGTAGTCCTTCAAGTCAAAACAGGCCCTGAATGGACACATACGAGTCCACGGGGGATCCAATAACTCCAGAAACCCAAGAGCTTGCAAGAGGAGTCCATCGCCATTATCAACGACCTCAAGTGATGGCAGCACCGACAGTTCTTACATAGCGCCGGAACCAGTACCAGTACAGGAACCTGTGAAAGAAGAATTTCCATGCAAGATTTGTGGAAAGTAAGTTCTTTATCGCTTTGTTTATTTCATACGAAATGATGGTGATGATAATGATACTTATCAGTTCTGAAGTATAATGTTTGTAAGAACTGATCTTGTGCGTAATGATTCTGATATGTAATAATCATGTGACACAGCATTTGGTGTCTACTGCTTCCAGATTGCTGTAATTTTCGATAAGGAGCTAATTTTAATGTGCATTAGTCTAATTATACTTTCTGTACTATGGCTACTGTATATTTTTATTTTAGGGATGCACAGTCAATGTAGTTCAGTGCACACAACATCAAAAGTCTTATGTACTTTGTTAAATAAATAAAAATCGAAATGGTTTTTCACCGCTACTTTGTGTTTGGCTTAGCCGAGGTTGATGGCTTGTGGGCCTAAGTAATCAACACATAACACTCCAATATCATTTTGGTATGACAATACTCTATCTGCCTTGGGTCGCCACAGAATTTTTATTCTGAAAGTGGGTCGCCACCTAAAAAGAGGTTGACAAGGAGGGATGTAATCAATAACGAATGCTAAACATTATTGTTTGACATTAATACATAAATTTTAATCTTTTGGCTTTATTTTATTGTATGATTTTATGTGGAAGGAATAAATGTTTATTTAAAGTTGTTAGTACAATATATATTTAATGAAATCCACCATTAATATATATGACTGGTTTTGCTTGTGGTTAGGTAAGTGCTAAAAATGCTAGATATATTCCACCCATTTTCAATTATTTGAGATAATGTTTGTGACTTTATTTTATCTCTCAGGGTTTTTTACAAGGTGAAGAGTCGAAGTGCACACATGAAGAGCCATTCAACCAAAGTTAAGCAGAATTCTCAAGCAAAGCAAATCAAGCCAGTTGTAGTACCCGAACCTGTCTACATACCCCCTGCTGAAATCCACAGGAGTGAGGATGAACATGCAAGTCAGAGTGAAGATGATGATGACGACGATGATGATGATGATAATGGTGGTGATGGTGATGATGGTGATGAAGAGGAAGAGGATGATGATGATGACGATGGATATGAGATAGATGGGGGAAGTGTGAGTGAAGCTGGTAGTGTGAGTGAAACAGCAAGTGATGAGGATTACGTTAATATGTAATAAAATGGAAATCCAAATATGGACATATTTTCGTCTTACTCAAGATTTAATCAAAGCATTTGAAATAAAATTTTGAATTTCATTAAGGTATCCTAAAACCAGTTTCCCATGAAGCTAATATGTGGGTGTGTCTTACTACAGTTTATTTTTTAAGAAGATTTAACAACAATGGAGTTTATTATATTCAGTAAAATATTTATATTGAAGTATACAGGAAGAGTTGTTTTTTTGTATAAATGGTTGATGTCTGTGAATTGTCATGTTGATGTAATGAAACTCCATGTGATCATGTAGAAGCGGGAAGGACACAAAGAATAAATAATTAATTTACGTCCGGTGCAATTATTGATTTATATCCTTAATCTGTATTATCAAAACATAATTTTGAGATTGTTTAAATGCTTTTGTGTAATTAGTTTTTATAAGCATTTCTTAATGTTTAATCTGGGGTTCATACACCTATGACTTCCAAAAATGTAGTCACTTGAGCTTTACACGATGTGTGCGAGTCCCCCTACAGCTTGTGCAACGCCCTCCCCCACTGGAAATTTTTGAAGCAAAAAAAATTATGCTCCCGTAGTTAAAAATTACCACATACTGTTTTACCTTATTTTGCCAGCTAGTGCCCCCTCACTCAATCATTGAGTCCTCCCACTTTGCCTTTCTAGTGCCCCCTCACTTAATCATTGAGCCCTCCCACTTCGCCTTTCTAGTGCCCCCTCACTCAATCATTGAGCCCTCCCACTTTGCCTTTCTAGTGCCCCCTCACTCAATAATTGAGCCCTCCCACTTTGCCTTTGTGCTCTTTCCCCGCTAATACTCCTACATATTCTGCTTGCTTTCTTCCTTGTGATTGGTTGTAATGTCGAACGGTGACATTTACATTTATTTGACTTAAAATTTGCACTATGTGTTATGAAATGGTTGCCATATCCAATAGAATATAAATGTAGTGGTTAATATTAGATGTGCAATGGCATACTATGTTGGTGCTTAATACTATAGGTGATTAGTTGTGTATCTCAGTTTTCTGGTTGCTATCTAAATCTTCTGAATTTTCAATCTTGATTCCTTCTTAGAATTTCTGTACGTATTATTGTGTGATCATGTGTGTGTCCTGTTAGTCTATCATATCAATGCAACCATATCTTGATTAACAGTGTGTAAAAGAATCAAGTCAAAGAACAGAGTATGTCTCAAGTAATAACAAATGCATTGAGATTATTAAAAATGAAATATATATGTACAGTATATGGTTTGGATGTCTGCTGCCACCTACAGCTTGAGCAGCATTGGTGCCCTGTCCAATGAGGAATTTATACTTAGTATTTTTGTAGGTCTTTAAATACATGTAAAGTTATTGATTCACCCAGTAGGCTTCAACTTGTGAGATGCCATGTCTGAGGTGTGGGGTTTAGGGCCAAAGAATGTTTTTAATGAGAATAGTATAGTATAGTACAGTTGTATGATATATAAAATATTGCCTTTTTTAATGGAAATAGTTGGAATGTCCAGTAAGTTTTCACTCTGTTCTTCCAGAGATCATGTAGTACCTTCCTTCCCCCCCCCCACACTTTTTGTACATGGCCTGAATTTGTACTTAGAGCATAAAGATTTCTTTGATCATTTGCATGGATATAGAATGGGACAGGGTGGAGAAAAGGAATATAAGGAACATCTAGAAACCAAGAGTTAATAAGAACAAGGATTTTGTATGGGAAATATTATAAATCAACCTAGAGATACTTTTCCATAGAAGAACATGTGATGGTGGAATTTGCATGTACACTTAATAATATAATGACAATGAGAGATAATACAGCCAAAATCAAATAATGACATATGATGTCAAGTCAGTGACGGCACGTCACATAACATGTGCTGTACTTAACATCTTCTGGTAAGATGTCCAATTTAGAAAGAGGATAAAAAGTGGTTAATACCTTGGAAGAAAGAGATGTATTTTTGTAAGATTTTTTTTTAAATAGAGCAACTTGGCAAAAGAATGAGACGGTGTGCAATTGATAATTTAGTTCTTTCATCGTGAGACAATGGACTTATTATTGATTCTTAAGAATTATTGAGAAGAAAATGTTTGATTGTGATAGATTTGTTTGTACCTGAAGGACTGATTAATTTTGCCAACTTGTTGATAATTACCACATAGTCAGATCTGGAATGAAATTTAAAAACATATTTTCCAAATGTAGTTAGAGTAACAACACCTCACAAACGCAAAATTGTCTTTGCAATTTTTTAAAGACTTGCCAAATAACTTCATAGAAACAAGATGATTTATGTGGCAAAATGTCCCTGTAGTATAGGCCTATGGCTTTTTTTTATATACAGTAGGAATACTCTATGTTCCTGTAAATATATGTACAGTCAAGAAATAATCATATTGTAAATAATTTTTAGAAAAGTGGCATGTTTCCGAGCATGTACATTACAGGTTGCATTATAATAGTCAAAGTATTTTAATGAATTCAGAAACAATAATCTAATGGTGGAGAAAAGTGTATTTACTAAACAATAATGACAACCTTTTTGTTGCTAATGAATTTTCTTTGGAATGTTGGTTTACACAATAATGATCTGGACCAAATATAAATACAGATGCATGATGGGAAATTAAATAAATCCCATTTGTTAACATTATATTATTGTGATTACAAATAGTTTATTATTTTTCTGGTTACAATACTTATCAATTATTTTGTTATTTTTTTTTATCGATTTTGAAATCAAATATGTATAAATGTTATTTGTTTGGTGTTGATACATCATGAAAGCAATGTTCTTGATGTTAAAAACGGTTGTAAAGGATTGTTCATTTTGCTATTTGATTTTTTTTTTCACTTAGGAGCACATTCAATCCAGACTCAATCTGTCTTAATGCATATTTTATTTTTTCTAAGTAAATGATCTTGTTTAATTGAGATTACTTTTGATTTATGGCTTACATTTATTAAATGAAACAAATGTTGAAGATGATTTTTGTCTGACTTTTCAATAATTTGTTGTATGGTGTGAAGCATCAGCATTTTGTATTATCTAAATTTACTAGGTATTTACTAGGGTTGGGGAGCGAAGCCCTGAATTCAACTGGCAGTTTAGGGGTTTCAAGGGCTTGTTTATCGATTTTAGAGTCTACTAACACTGTAAAAAAATATAAACAGTATTGAAATTTACTGTTATCACAATTACTACCAGCCATCCAAGGACAAAAATATAATGATGTGTGTCATCTGAACGATTACTGTAGTTGCAAAAGTGACCGGTTTCTGTCATTTAGGACTCCCCAACGTCTTGTGCGAGAACAATTTTCTATAAGCAAGGTCTGTTATGCATGCTTTTGAAAACAATTAAAAGCTATGCACACATTCTTGTTTGACTGGATTGTTCAAATGTTGTATATCGTCGGGGATCAGTAAATGATTTTGTGTTGTCAGGTTTTTACCTTTCTATACAACAATCCATAGAATAGGTAGGTAGACTCGTATCCTGTCATCACTCTTGCAGGCTACCCTGGTACGATGCACTACAAAAATGCTTACCTAAACATATTTCTAAAGTACAGTATGCCTAATTGTAATATATTTTAATTCAAAGTTTATTCAACTATTGTGTTCAGAGTTATTGTTATGCCGTCGGCTGATCATACTTTATGAATACAATATTATTTTAATTAAATACGCTCCACCGTCAAGTAGAATGATTTATTGCTCTATTGTTATCACTATTTATTTAACTTTCACAGCACGTCATTTGGCAAGGATATTATGAACAATTCACAATTCAAATCGGTTAGTCGCTCGGTAAATTGAACCAACATTTATTATTTCGTAAACAATTTCTGAAAGTCATAGTCATAATTCGTTTTTGGTTCGGATTATGGGATTAAAACCAGGGTTCTAATTGAAAAATTCAAGAATACATCGGACTAGCTTTATAGCTCAGGTGGTAGAGCAACTTTGATTTAACTGTCCCGATTTTAGCATTTGTCTTATTTCCCGTCTTGTTTGTAGGTTTCGTATATAAAAAGTAAAAAAAAAAGCTGATATAAGGTGCAAAATATGTAAAATATTAAACTATATTATGAGACCCAGCTATGTTGAGCTCATCTAAATGTTTATAAAACTATGTAGTCTACAAGTGGTTAAAAAAGTTCAGTAACTTAATATAAAATACAACAATACAAATATACTAAAAATTATGACAGTAATTAATTGGATAAACTAACTATATTAGTTAATTAACTATATTTTAAGGCCTAGCTATGTTTAGCTAATATTAAAGCTGTATTTACAAGTTGTTAAAAGAAGTTCACTCAGTAATTTACTAAAAAATACCAACAGCGGTGGCGTCAGAAACTTATGGTCCAAATTGTGCTTTCAGACCACAATCCGCTGCATGTGTTGAGTTGGAAGATATCTGAGCTGCGATGCTTGTTCCTAACACCACTTTAATTAAAACCAGGGTTTTCTAAGTTGCTTCGAAAGATAAAAACGTTGATTGCCACGTTTATTTCATTACCGTACCTTTCACTTTTCGTTCCTGATTCTTAAATTTGTGGATACCAATGATTTCATAGGCTACACATAGGCAAGATACTTATGGCTGACTCGTTGATTACCATCGTGTCGTCCATGCATTTTGTGATGTCCCGATCTGTGTCAAGGTCATTATGTAAGCAACGAACAGATATGGTGTCCACGTGTGGATCCTTGCAAAAGCACCATCAAGGAATTGCTCGCATTTACAAAATCCTATTTTCTGTACATTATTTACCGAGCATTGGAACAATATAATATAATATCGATGTGGATATTATTATTATTATATTTAGGCTCCCGTCAGGAACATATGTGTATCTATTTAATGCAAGGGTTAATTATTTTCTGCATTTTTCAATGTAGAGACCCAAATTTGGAAAAGTTAAACGACACACCGCAGCAGGCCATGCTTTGATGGTCGTGAATTTGATGAAGCCTAGTCATAAATAACAAATTATTATCAATATATAAGAAGAAAGTAAATAGTAGAGTCGAATTGTTCGTGAATTATCATAAGCTAGACGATGTTTATTTACACGAACAAATCGCAGATAGAGAATCGTCACAGCACTATATCTGTCGATTATCTACATACAAGTAACGGACACTATCGATCTGTCCGGCTAGACTCGTGAATTTGATAAAGCTACAAAGTGTTCACGAAGTTATTAAATAAATATTCGAACTCTTTGTCAAATTCAACTGAATTTTATTTAACAACAAAACACAAATATCAAGTAACATGACAATGCTGGAACTCAAGAGGGCGACATTGCATTGTTAGAGTATTAAAATAGACAGCCAATAGTTAAGACACAGATTGTCTTTTCCGTAAATTGATAGGTGCTCACAAGTGCAGGCAGCACACACAAAACGATATTTTTCTTTTTCTTTACAACTATGGGTTAACATTGCATTGTTAGAGTATTAAAATAGATCACAGTTCTCCGTATGGAACTGGTGTCACTTTAGTAGTGCCTGAATATATAATTAGATTATGAATATGCCTAAGTATTACAGTTTGTGCAATTATAACTGTGTTGCCTACATTCCATTATTGTCTAGTTATAAAAGACAGCCAATAGTTAAGACACAGATTGTCTTTTCCGTAAATTGATAGGTGCTCACAAGTGCAGGCAGCACACACAAAACGATATTTTTCTTTTTCTTTACAACTATGGGTTAACACCTTTTAAAGCAATTTCTTGATGTAGAGAGCTACTGCTTTATGAACGCAAAGGTGACGAACAACATTGTCTTTTTCACCACGACGTCGCTGAGCGAGAAACTGAAGGAGAGTGGGAGCGTAATACAAAGCGATGGTTTCTGCTACTCCGAAAATGCCCTTCACTTCTTTCTCTTTGTGAAAAACATTTTTAATATACATGGCAATACAAACATAAAACGTCATTACAAGCACTTTGACGAAGATAAAAAATACCTGTCTCCTGACCGGATTGCATTGTTCGATGCAGAATTTTAGCAGAGGTCTGGACAAGTAGGTTGCGAAGTGGTCATGGTAAAGAATAACTTCTGGAGGTTTTGGACCCACCTTGAGAGTTATTTTTAATACACCATCAGCTTCATCTCTTCGCTCTAGTATGTCTGAACTGATTATTCCACAATCGTTACGCACATGTCGCAAATGCTCATCACCTTTCAGTATGTCTACGATTTGATCGCGCAGTTTCTCATAACTTTCCCTTAGGTCCTTAAAGAGATTGTATAGAACCAGCGATATTGCGCCAACTAAAGATACGTAATTGAATGCCATGGAAGGATCCATCACTGCACCGAAGTAGATAAACATAGTTACATCGACAAACAAATAAGAGAAGAACATGCTTGCTATAATGATGTATACAACAAGAATAACACTAAATAGAAAACTCAAGACACTTGTTAACACGTTGATACTATATGAATTCGTAGAAAGTGCGAGCTTTGTTGCGGTAAAGATAGCACAGGATATTTTCTTGTAGAAATAAAATGCTGGAAGGAAATGATAAATTAGGGTAAGCAATAACATACTCATGAAGGTGAATGAGCAAACAAAAACAGACACAACTCCCTTCAGGATACCAATAGGCAAGTTAGAAGTTACCTCATCCCATGAACAAAGCAGCGCCAGACTCCTAGAATACAACATTGTCCAGAAGCGTAAATCAGTTAAGAGAAAGACCCGTTCTTTCATGCAATGGGCCAGGAATTGATATTCTTTATCTCTAGTGTTCTTCCGAAAGACATCTTCTGGATATTTCCACCAGTCAAGGAACTTTGTAGGTTGTGAGTTTTTGAGGCTGGCGCTCCAAACCTCTGGAATTGAAACCGAAATGAGAACCATAATTACGAATACGATTAAGATAACCCGATGAGGAGTATTATAGAACCGGGTCAATATTACGAACGAACAAAGGAAAAAAACGACGCGACGGGCTCGCGACTTTACCGCTTTATTCCCCTCCATGTAGAAACACAATATGCATCGCACGAAATTCATGAAATACACTGGGCTTTTGTGCGAGGGTTGAAAATTTTCAGAGTTTATATTAGGAGGGTAGATTAATACGGTCGGTTTTGAACTCGGAAAGTAGTATACAAGCAGCGGGGAGTACAACCAGAGGATAACGGCCAATATCAAGATCACGTAGTAATTCATTAATAATTCCTTCTCTTTGAGTATACCAGGTCTGTTCTTGTCGTAGCAGTTGTAATGAATAAAGTCAGCCTTAGAGAGGCCTTTCCCAAAATAAGGCCTCCTGGAGAATAACTGCCTTAAGAACCGCCAGTAGTAAAATAAATCCGGTATCGCAGAATTAGGATTGAGTATTACGTCGGTAACGTCATAGTCAAGCTGTCGACAGACATAGTCCCACTCAATTTTGCCCTTGGTGACGTTTGACATGAAACTTATCATATCGTACTTGGTCAACGACCGACGACGCGTTCCATTTAGAAGTTCAACACATGAGTCGCTGGTCCAGGTACCAAGAAGATCTCCTTCGCCGTCAGGCTCCCAGAAATCGTTCGTGATTATTCCCATGGTTCCAAGCGATAACACGTTGAAATTGTGCGGGAAGTAAAGCATGTAGTCATGTGTTGCCGCAACCCACACCCACGTCTCAAACTCGTTCTTCGCCTGTTTCCAAGTTCTCGACTCACGATCGTGATAAGATAAGGGAACTTTGAAGCGCAAAAATACCTTTTGCCTATTATGAATTCTATCGTTTACTTTCTTGACCATTTCATCTCGGTTTGTCCAGTTGAACTGACAGTGGAATTCAGCAGGGCTTGATTGCAGATGAGTATTTAAAAAGTACTGGGAGAACAAATTTGGAGCTTGGCAATTTTCGACAACGGAGGTATTAGAAGCGCTTATACCGCCGAGGATGTACATTATTCGGAACAGTAGGCCTATATAAAGGTGTGCGTATAACACTACCTATAGAAAGAGAAGGAAAGATATATTGTCATACTCCAAAGCATGTTTTAAAAACTTAACTACGGTCAGTATCAAATCAAATAAAACATACATTATCTGTTATGATGGGGGAGGGAAGAATGATTTTTCCAACGGTGAAAAAAATGTTAGTGGCATCCCAGAACTTTCACAGTGGGCCCGAGGTAACCTTTCTGGGCAGGAAACTACAGGGGTATGACAATTTAGCGATTCAAAAGACTTTAAACAAGTCTCACCCTGTAAAAAAGTTTTTATCCTCTTGACTTTGTAGGGCTATATATTTTTCATTTTTTCCCATTATTTTTACTAATTCTGAATACCGGCTGCCCTCCCCCCCCCCCCCCCCCCTGCTAAAAATCTGTATAGACATTATATATTTTCTGCCAAAAAGTGGGGGGCTCGGGCCGTCCGGTCGGCCATGCTACTGGGGACATCCCTATTAAGAGGAAACCTTTTTGGCCCCGAAGGTGTAACCCTATAATATGGATTCTACTGTAATTTCATTTATATTGTCAACAGATAGGTGTGTTCTGGCTGGGATATGCACTTTCCTGCATTCTCAGGAGTTATGGCGATGGTGATTAAGAGAATGATGATGCCATAGGTGGTGAGTGATGGAAGGACTAATGTCATCAAAAAGCTCCTCATCATAGGGTAAAGCTCCCTTTTAAAAGGTATAGAGGGTGGGGCATTTATCTGAGCACTCAGTGGTGGTGCCAGTGGGATGGGGGGGGGGGGAGAGGTGGGGAAAGCTCCCATGTCAGGGAGAAAATCCACACTTCGTCGGGCAGAAAAACATTACTGTGAAGGCATGTATTTTCTTATTAGATAGATTCTAATATTTGAAACTTTTTTTTTTTTTGAAAATTGTCATATTTTTTGGAGATTCGCCCTCTGGACCACTATCGAAAGTTGAGCGACGCCCAACCACGCCCACTTTGCTCTCATCGGGGACATCAGTCAACATCCCCCCCCCCCCCCCCCCCCACAACCAGTAGCGTATCTCCCCCCTCCACTTCCATCGGGTACCTCAGACCACTCGTCGGGCGCCACTCTCGGTGAGCACCACCATGGTGAGGTGTGAACATATTATATATGAATTATATGTAAACCTATATAATTTTGTTAAATAATGAAAGTACATTTGCGCCTCATACATCAAGGTCATAGGCCTTGAGTTGGGTGTTTGAGACGTTTATCATGGCATTAATATTTGGGAGCCAGTCCATGTAAAGAGTGGAGACTTCCAATTCCAGGTCCTGGGTTCAAATCCAGTGGCACAATAATTTGTAAACACTTTCTTGCGACAAATCCATGTTATTTGTCTTCCGGGCTTACGGTACTTTTATAGAGCACCTTTCAGTTAGTGGTGACTCATTCTCTTGGGGATGAACATGAAGAAAACATAGAACAGATGCTCCCCTCTGACAATATAGTCATTGTGGGCTCGGTGGCGATATGTATCACATCATAAATCACACGTGTAAACATGCCACCTTAGGATGGTTATAACGACGGAAAAAGACCATGAGACAATCTGTTTATATATAGGCCAATCCTACTAGATCTGCAAAAGAGTGTGAAGAGCTTCCGTATCTATTGGAGCGGATCGGACCTAACCTAATGTTGTTTCTGAAATTGTTTCATTTGCTTAGTATTTTAATTAAAATTCACTTCGACAAAGACTACTTTACAGAATTACTTACATTGCACATTATTGCATAGATCTTTTGGATGCTTTTCTGGTGCTTGTCTTCTTAAAAAGCGTGTCCTTCGAGGTGTGCCGTATAATGAAGTGTCTATAAGAAATTTAGTGTACGTGGCAATATCGATGACGCGGCCTCTTCTAATCAAAAGAATTCTTCACCCAAAACATGCACCCATCCGTAGATCATTCAAACACATTAACAATAACAATACATTTTCATTTGGCTTATTCCTTTTTGCAAGAAAAATATTTGTATATGACGTGGGTATCTGCTGCTACCTACAGCTTGACAAGTATATTGATGCACTGTCCAAAACAGTGAATTTATACATAGTTTTGTAGATTATTGAATAGGCTTACATGTAAAGACTCCATGTGTGTCCTATAAGGTTTAGGGCGAAGGCCAAAGAATGTTTTAATGTACATAAATTCTTTTAGATTAAAAACGATATAAGGAGCATATAGCAACCAAGAGAGTTGATAAGATCAAGGATTGTTTCTTTTTGTTACTAATGACTTTTCTTTGTACTGTGTTAATTGACAATTTGCGACTTACGTTACGTCAGTAGATGTACTGGATATGCCGCTGGATAAATATTGCAGAAGTGATATATATAGAAGGAAGGAGTCACGAACCGATTGAATTTATTTGGTATAAAAAAGCATAATTTAAACATAAAATTTAATAATAAAAAAGTGAGGCGTAATGGACATTATCGCTCGTGTTTTATTGTATAATATATTTACTACACGGTGACACACGTAAATTTGGCGAGCCTCGAAGTATATACATACATGCAAACTTCCAAAGATAGCCAAGGTTAACACAAACAGCCATATACGACTTTTAGTAAGGACAAAATGTTACAAAATTCCAGGCGTCTTGTACAAATCTGGCAGATATATATTGTAGCACATATCATTTTACAGCATTTTTGAGTTCATAAACATTAGGCCTAAGTTAAGTTTAAAATAATAAATGACGAATATCACGACTTTTTTAGCAGGGGACTATGTAATCCAGTTTTTATTGTTACCGTATGTTTATCTAACTGCTTGTATCCACTTTAAACAAAAAATAAATACTGTATTGGCTCAAAATTGTTTTTCATTTGCAAAGGTCTTTCTGAAATTATAGTTAAAGACGTAGCAATAATCAATATTATGTCGTAGAAATTAATCTTGAATATATATGGAATTACTGTACTTAATTTTGCTACTGGGCTTCACAGATTGATTAATCTATGATACTCACAACCTCACTAATTTTGATATCCTGTATTTCTAGTTAAAGCCGTGATGATTGCATACTGCTGCTTTCAGCGCGTACTGCTGCGCAAGCGCATTGGAATAGGTCGCAAAACAATGTTTCTTAAAGCCATTTCATGTTCTTTCTTAATGTAAAGAGCCACTGCTTTGTGCACACAACGGTGAATAGCAACATCGTCTTTTTTACCCTGATGTCTCTGGTGAGCGAGAAACTGAAGGAGATTCGGAACGAAATACATGGCGATGTTTTGTGCTACCCCGAAAATATTTCTCATCTCCTTCTCTTTGTGGAAAACATTTTTTATCCACAATGCAATGGAAACGTAGAACGTCATTACAAGCACCTTGACCACAATGAAAAATATCTGTCTCATGACGGGATTGTATTGTTCGATGCAGAAATCGAGCAGAGGTCTAGACAAGTAGGTTGCAAAGTGGTCCTGGTAAAGAATAACTTTTGGAGCATTCGGACCCACATTGAGAAATATTTTTAATTCACCATCAGATTCAACTCTTCGCTGAAGTATGTCTGGATGGGTTATTCCACACTCTTTACGCACATGTCGCAAGTGATCCTCTCCTTTTAGTATATCTACAATTTGATCGCGCAGTTTCTCATACCTTTCCCTTAGGTCTTTAAAGAGATTGTGTAGAACCAGTAATATGGCGCCAACTAAAGATACGTATACGAATGCCATGGATGGATCTAGCACTGCGCCGATGTAGGTAAACATAGTTACCTCAGCAATGAAATAAGAGCAAAAAATGGTGGTAATCATGATGTATACAACAAGAAATACACTGCATAGAAAACTCAAGACATGTGTTAACTTGAAGTTGATAATGTATGAATTTGTAGAAAGGGCTACCTTCGTTGCATCAAAGATAGCAAAGAATATTTTTATGTAGAAATAAAATGCTGGAACGAGGTGATAAATGAGAGTAAGCAAAGACATACCAATAAATGTGACTGTGCAAGCAAACACACAAACAATCAGCTTCAGAGTACCGACAGGAAAGTCAGACGCTAGCTCTGCCCAAGTACAAGAGAAAAGCGGTAACTTGAAACTCTCAGAATACAACATTTTCCAGAAGTTTAGATTTACTACGAGAAAGACCCGTTCTTTCATGCAATGGGCTAGTAATTGGTATTCTTTCTCTCTAGTGTTCTTACGAAAGACATCTTCTGGATAATCCCACAAGTCAAGGAACTTTGTAGGTTGTGAGTTTTTGAGGCTGGCGCTCCAAACCTCTGGAATTGAAGCCGAAACGAGGATCACAATTACGAATGCGCCTACGAAAATCCAATGAGGTGTATAATAGAACCGGAACAACATTACGAACGAACAAAGGAAAAACATTACACGACGGATTCGCAACATAGCTTTATTCTTCTTCATGTAGAAACAAAATATGCACCTCACAAACTTCATAAAATGAACTGGGCTTCTGTAGGTGGGGTGAAAATTCTCGGGCAATAAATTAGGGGGATACATAGAGTCGGCTGGATTTGAACTCGGAAAGTAATGAATAAGCAAGGGAGAATAGAACCACAGTATAATGGCCAAGATGGAGATCACGAAGTAACTCCTTAACAATTCCTTCTTATCTAATTCACCAGCTTTATTCTTGTTGTAGCAGTTGTAATGAACAAAATCATCCTCAGCGAGTCTTTTACCAAAATAAGGCCTTCTGGAAAAAAACTGCCTTAAGAATCTCCAGTAGTAAAATAAATCTGGTATCGCGGAATTAGGATTGAGTAATATGTCGGTAACGTCATAGTCAAGCTGTCGACAGATGTAGTCCCACTCAATTTTGCCCTTGGTGACATCGGACATGAAACTTAACATATCGTCCTTGGTAAGTGGAAAACGTCGCGTTCCTATTTCAAGTTTAACACAGTCGTCGTCCCAGGTACCAAGAAGATCTCCTTCGCCGTCAGGCTCCCAGAAATCGTTCGTGATTATTCCCATGGTTCCAAGCGATAACACGTTGAAATTGTGCGGGAAATAAAGCATGTAGTCATGTGTTGTTGCGACCCACACCCACGTCTCAAACTCGTTCTTTGCTTTATTCCAGGTTCTCGACGCATGATCGTGATGAAATATGGGAACTTTGAAACGCAAAAATAGTTTGTTCCTTTTCGTGATTCTATTGTCTACTTTCTTGACCATTTCATCTCTGTTTGTCCAGTTGAACTGACAGCGAAATTTGATTGGGTTTGGTTTCAGAATCGTATTTAAAAAGTACTGAGAAAAAAAGTCTGAAGTTTGGCAAGTTTCGACGACGGTAGCCGTAGAGCTGCTTACACTGGCAATGCCATGAATCACTCCAAGCAGTAAGTACAGGTGTGCAGATAGCACGATCTGTAGAACACAATAGCAAGGTAATAAATTATTATTTTTATTCTTATAATTGGTAGGTAATATTAACAAAAAATATTATTATTAACAGACTCAAGGGTGAGTCAGGAAAAGTGTTACTGGTTGCTTTTCTTTGGTGGCTTTTGTCCTACACCCCCCCCCCCCCCCACACACACATCAAGAATGAAACACACGACAGACTCAAACATGGCTTGGGTCAGCCCTGTGTGACGTGGTACACTGATTATGAATACAAGAGTGCACAAACCCAAAATGAGTGTGCTATGCACATTGCACAAAAGTATTACAT
>NW_022713643.1:1012601-1022356 GCF_011630105.1 Anneissia japonica
ACTGTATATATATATAATGTATATTTAATATGCCTATAAATCAGTACAGTATTGTCATTATTATGTTATTATTGTTCATATCGTTATCATGTTTTTATATTAGGCCTATGCCTTTTTTATTAATAGGCCTATTATTTTAATATTATTTTTACTAATGCTGTTTTTATTGTAAATAAAAAAAGTAATAACAAAGGTAAATATCTAAAACAATTAAATTTTTTAATTTTTAATGCTGGAGGCCTTCCCAATTTCAGAGAGACTCCCCTCCCGCGACATACAGGAGCAGGAGACTCCCCTCCCGAGACATACAGGAGCCAGAGACTTCCATCGGAACCTCTGCTGATGATATAAACAAGCTACCTTAAAGCATGGAGGAAATATATTAATTATTATATATTAATATATTAATATATTTATATATTATTAATATATTTACTCCATGCTTAAAGTCATAAATAACAATGCAACAAAGCGACACATGAATAAAGCTCACGACCATAGGTTATCTGTTAAAATACAATTATTATATTTGCAAGGTTAAACAAGAGTAGGCCTATAATGTACTTTCTGAGCTTACTTGCTTGTAAGAGTGGCGGAGGCTTTCCCAATTTCAGAGAGACTCCCCTCCCGCGGGTCGACATGCAGGAGCAGGAGACTTGGAACCCCTGTTGATCATAAACAAGCTACCTTAAAACATGGAGTACTTTCTGATTGAGTGGGTTGCACTTAAACTGCAGTTCAGGGTTTCCGAAATTATTTCAGTTGCTTGGTATTTGAAGTTTATGTAAACTACCGTATATTACTCTAACAAGGCATGTTTAAATAAGCTCGTAATCGTAAAAATACCACCGTAGTCCTGTCAGTACTTACATTGGACATTATTGCTAATTTTCTAGTGCTTGTAAATTGATGAATATAGTATTGAGTTTTTCGACGTAGGTAAATCTACAGTGTCTGTAAGAAATTTAGCCTTCCAAACAATAAACTCGACTACACGGCTTTCCGAACAAAAGACTTCTTCATGCGAAGCAGGTATAGTGGGCCTACTTTACCCATAAATCATTCCAACTGCTCTCAGCAATACAATACATTTTCCTGTTGGTCTGTTCCTTCCTTCCTGCACGTTCCGCTTAAGAGTTCAGCTGTAAAGTGGTGGTGCCGCAGCCAGTGGCGTACCTGTCTTTAATTGGGGGTAGGGGGAGGGGCTGATTGGGGGAGAAGTTGAAGAGACGGATCGATTAAGTGAGGGGATCTAGCTCGCAAAATAATATGATATGAGGTGATTTTTATATAGTCTTGAGCGTGCTGGAGGGGAAATTTTTGGGGGGAGCGTGCGTCCCCTCCCCCCGCGTACCCATAGATACGCCAATTGCCGCACCGGTGCTAAGATTTGCCCGACGGAGGGCGAGGAGGGAGAGGACAATGTCAGAGGATGTTCCCCGGGAGCGTAATTGAACATATCCAGGGGCTGTCTAGACCCCTCGAAAGGGGTCCAGGGCCCGGCCAATCTCCCAGAAGGCACAATCACATCTGCAAGCACAAAGTCAAGTCAAAAACATTAAAAGAATTATTTTCGACTCGAGTGGATCACCAGTGGCAGATACAGAAATTCGAAATAGAGGTTCCCTGGAAGGGACTTTTACAGATGGAGGTAAGACAATTTATGATTACGGCAAGTATGGCCGGAAGTGGCACCAGACTTAGATTTGAATATAATTTTCTTTTTTTTTTCTCCATCTTTTTTTAATTTTAAAAAACTTAGGAAGGGGGAGGGGGATTCCCCCGTTGAATCAGCCACTTTTCACTAAATGTTATAGGCTATCAAGAAATGTATCTGTGTTCTTGTATACTGATGTAACGGATTGTCGATCCACTTAAATTTTAAATTTGTAAGTGTAGGAGGCGAGGACGCCGACAAAATACAGCAGGGACGTAGCCAGGATTTTGAAAGGGGGGGGGGGAGCCGTTATGCGAATTACGTAGGACCCCGGTGGGGTCAAGGGGGCGAATCCCCCTGTGAAGTAGCGCATTCTAAACGTTCTTAGGACTGTTTGAGAGGATAAAGTGAAAATTGCAATAGGCGCATTATAAATAAGCGCAAAAATAATTATATAATAAATCAACAGTGACAGATCCAGGAATTCGAAAGAGAGGTGAACGAGGGAGGGACTTTCACAGACCGAGGAACCACCCACCTCAGCCCCACCATGGTTGGGGCTGAGGTAAGAAAATTTATGATTAAGGCATCTCTAGATGGCCGGAAATTACACTCTCACACTTCAATTTGAATATATATTTCTTTTTTTTCCTTAAAAAAATGAAGGGAGAGGCCTTAAATCCACCTCTGCTCAAAACATTCTTTATCCAGAATAGTCATAATCACAAAAAATTGACATGAAAAACCAGATCACATCCTAAAAGTAAACAGCAGTCACTAAGACATACATCAGGAGCCGACTCGATGGAGTTTAATGTCATACCCAGGGAAGGGCACAGATCTGTTTGAAAGGTGGAGGGGGAGGGCATTTTGTGAGTCGACACCCACCTCAGCCCCACCATGGTTGGAGCTGAGGTGAGAAAATTTGAGGAAAGGATGGCCGGAAATGACACTTTTAGTAAAATTCATCATCACATCACCATTAGTCAACAAAAATTCTCATGATCTTTTATCAGGGATTTTTGACAACCATAGAGATCTTATTAATGTGTGTGTGATATACCACAGTAAACAAAGCTTAAAAACATTGTCTTTGAGTATCTAATTTACGTAGGCCTACTTCAAAAACGTGATTTCACAACCACCTGGTGAGGTGAGAAAATTTGAGGAAATAGTACCTCTCGAGATGGCCGGAAATGACACTTTTATGTAGTAAAATTCATCATCATCACATCACCATTATAGTCAAAATGAAACGCCAAAAAACTTCTCATGATCTTTTATCAAGGATCTACAATATCCAGGACAACTTAAGCCTAACTATAACTTACAACAAACTTTTTTTTTCTTTCACATTTAGCACAATTTTCTTCACTTTTTATTGCTATTAATATTATTATAAATTATTACTATCGTCAATTTTTTTTTTCAATTTTTCAATTTCAAATAAACATTTATTTCTTCACACAATACAATATAATAACAAAAGGTAAATATTGAACAGTCGGATTTCATAAAAAAAAAAAAAGAAGACTTGTGTGAAAGAGGGCACTGCTCAAAAAGTATACGCCAAATGATGAAAGGAAAACACATTCATCAAGTGGCACTTGTAACGAGCGACCCATATAATAACGAAAGCATATATTTCTTTGAAAAAATTACATAAACGAAACAAATACAAAACACGGATACAACAGAAAGCAGAGGGGGAATTGGAGAAATGATTAGGCAAAAATTTATCAATATTATAATAATGATATTAGAAAAATAAATTTTTATTTGATTTAAGCATATTTAGATAAAAGATATTTCTTGACCTTAAAAGAGAAAATTTTCCTGGAAGGGGACGATATAATTTCAAGGGGGAGTTCATTAAAAAGTTTGGAACCACTATATCGAATATTGTGTTGGAGTAAAGTAAGTTTGGGTAGAGGAAGGTGAAGGTTGTCACGAATTCTGGTGTTGTAAGGATGTAAATCTGAGTTTTTAAAAAAGGAGCAAAGGTTAGTAGGGAGAAGAGAATTGGTAGCTTCATAAACAAAGATACATTGTTGTAAAATATTTATATCGAAAACAGACAACTGATGCAAAGCAAGAAAAAGTGGAGCAGAGTGAGCAAGGAATGGAGCATCTGAAATTATACGGACCGCTTTTTTTTGGAGCTTGTAAATTTGTTCAAGGTTGGATTTGTAATTGTTTGCCCAGATAATATTGCAGTAACTAATAAAAGGAAGAACAAGGGATGAATAAATGGAGAGAAGTATCTGACTTTGAAGAAAGAAAGAGAGACGATAAATAATACCAATACTTTTTGCTATTTTCAGTTCAACTTCTTTTATATGATTTTTGAAATTAAGTTCATGGTCGAGGTCAATACCTAAGAATTGTGTGTGTTGAACATGTGGAATTGGGTGGTCTCCTATATAAATACTACCGATCTAGTCAAATCCAGATTTGTGGCGGCTTCCGAACAGCATGAAGTTACATTTTTCAACATTAACCGAAAGTTTATTAACATTAAAATATTCGGGGACATTTTTTAATTCATGATTAATGGAGTAAAAAAGAGAAACAAGGTTAGAATCTGAACAGAAAATGGTGGTATCGTCAGCATAAAGGTAAAAAGTTAACATTTTAGAGGAGTTGGGTGTAAAGTCATTAATGTAAAGAAGAAACAAAAGAGGACCAAGAAGGGAACCTTGGGGGACACCACAAGTTAAAAATTTGAAATTTGAAGAAGTGCTGTTAACGTTTGTACATTGCTGACGATTAGCTAAATAATCTTTAAATAAATTTAGGGCAATTCCCCGGATACCATAATTGAAAAGTTTAGAGGTGAGAATATTGTGGTTAATAGTGTCAAAAGCTTTTGATAGGTCAATAAATATACCAGCAGAAAATAGTTTGCTTTCAATTGAGTCAGAGATTTTATTAATAAGATCGATTAAAGCAAAAGCTGTAGAATATTTTTTCCTAAACCCAAATTGCATGCAATAAAGAATATTATGTTTGGTAATAAAATTATATGTACGATCATAAACGATTTTTTCAAGAATCTTGGAAAATAAAGGAAGAATTGAAATAGGGCGATAATTATTTGGGTCAGATTGATCACCTTTCTTAAAAATAGGTGTAACTTTTGCAATTTTCATGCTGTTCGGAAACACTCCGCAGGTGAGGCACATGTTAAAGATATGTGAAAGTGGGAAAAGGATAGGATAAATAGAAAATTTAACAACTTTGATATTGATGTCATCAATGCCTAGGGCTTTGTTATTTTTAAAAGAATTAACAATTTTAAAAATTTCTTCCTCATCAACTGGAAAAAGAAAAAGTGAGTCGGGTGTAGGGGCGTCAAGATATTCATAGAAGGTTTTAGGACTTAAATTAGTTATTCTTTGTGCTAGTTTGGGGCCAATACTTGTAAAGTGGTCATTAAGTAAGTTTGCAATTGAGAGAGAATCTTTAGTTAATTTACCATCAATTTTCATTTCAATGTCTATATTGTTGTTTTTGTGGGACTTTAGAAGAGAGTTGATGGCTTGCGAGGTCCCTTTAATATTATTTTTTAGTTTACTAAACTTATTTGTATAGTAATCTTTTTTACAGCTCTTAAAATTGAGTTTAACTTATTTCTATAAGATTTATATTTACAAATATTAGTTTTGTTGGGATGACGGAGACTCTTTGAATAAAGCTTGTGCTTGTAATTAATTGATTTAAGTAGTCCGTCAGAAATCCATGGTTTGAGTTTAGTTTTATATTGAGATTGAGAAATAAAGGGGAAATTTTTTTTGTAAAGATTGGTATATTTCTCTAAGAATATATTGTATGCTATGTTTGGGTCCCAGGCATTGATAACATCATCCCAAGAACAATTAAGAAGGTCATCATCATCATCATCATCATCATTGTTATTATAATAACTATTAGTAGTAGTATTATTAAACAAAAATTTAAAGAAACTTGCAAAAGGATAAATACTAAATTGAACCACAGTATCGCGTTTTTATCTTAAAAGACCTGGCCTGAGATTTATGGATTTAGGCCTATGTGTTCTATTAGGCCTATGTATAACGTGTACTGATGCATTATTATTTACATGTTTTAGAAGTATTCATTTTGAGTGATCCTAGAAAAGAATTTGTATTGGTTCAAGAATAAGCTTTAAAATTTTAACACTGTGTACGAAGGGGGAGGAGGGTGGAAGCCGCGGCTCCCACGGTTCCCCCCCGCCCTGGATACGTCCCTGAAATACAGCATCCTATGCGAAGAGTTGGTAAAAATTGCACGAAATTTGAGCAATCGTTTTCTGAATTTTTACGGACACATGTGTTATGAGTTCATTTTCAAACAACAAAGTGAACTCAGAAATCTGTTTATACCGGTGGAAAACTGCTTATACCGGAAAGCATCACTTGAATTAATCACCCAATGACAGCTGAAAAACTGGAATAAGTATCATGCTTGTAATATTGTATAATAACATATTGTTCATGTCTAGATTTCAAATAGTCCACCACAACCGGGTCCTGACATCAAGAGTCCGGAGGAAATCCGAGTGTTTTGTAGGCATTTATTGATCCATATCAATAAACCGGAGTGTTTGAATAATATTAGTGTTTGAATAATATTACATATTGAAAACCACAAGGTAGTATACTCCATCCGTCCCTTTTTGACTAAATTCGACGAATTCAGCATGTTTTTGTAGAAATCTAACATGATTCATTACTAATAATGTCTAGTCTAGGGCCTACATATGCATAATTTGAATAATTATATTGTAAAGTAGCGCTAACGACCAAAAATATTTATGAAGCCATGCCTCATGATGGTAGACGCAGTGGTGGCGCCAGCTGGGGAGAATTCTCCCCCCCCCCTCCAGTCTGACAGGCCTGGACCCATATCGTCCGACGCACGACTATGTCGTCGGATCAAAAATTAAAAAATATTAATTTGCCTATCCAAATAAAGTTATTTTGACTTCCAATTAATTCCCATATTGTGGACTAAAAGCACATTTTGGACCATACAAGAGAGTTTTTATTCCGGGCCGTCGTCAGCCGCTTGGTTCGGACCCCTCCGTTGGACATTTCAGACCCTTGTCGGCAAATTTCTGGCGCCATTGCTGGATAGACGATGGTATATATTCGTAGTTATTTTCCTCTACTCTATTTGACAGATAGGCCTATTCAGACCGAGCGCGTTTAATGCCCCTATGTAATTTATTCTAATTTGACAATATTTATGGTACGTGTTGTTATCTTGACGATTTTTTAGAAATTCACTAAACAAAGGGTGTCGTAGCCAAATGTTGTGCACATTTCACCGTTCATCAGTGGCTCAGTTCGAGCCTTCAGTCTAACATCCATCAGTGGGAAAATCTATAAATTTGTGGAGATTAAATGTGCTTAGGAAATTTAACAATTCCTTTGTAAGAAAGGAAGTTTGTATTGAAGTCCCCGAACAACATGATTTCGCGATCTGGTTGATTTGTTTTATATTGTAATATCAAGGTGCTGAATGAACTGTGTCATCCTCTTTGGACGATACCGGTAACAGGTACCGGTACCGATGATAATTGGCTTTGTTTTCGGCATGAGTTCAATCCACATGTTTCTAAATCGTTATGTTGTAGATCAGTTCTCGCATTATATGCAATGTCGTTCCTAACGAAAATACATATTATTAGGCCTAAACAATTTTCATTAGAATGACTTAGAAAATGAAAAATATATATAAAAATTAAGAATATACAAAAGCCAGACGAAAATGAACACTGGTATCAATCTTATCTTAGAAGCATTGTTTCGCATTAAGCGCTCTATAAGACAAACATTATTATTATTATTATTATTATTATTATTATTATTATTATTATTATTATTATTATTATTATTATTATTATTATTATTATTATCTGTCTCAATATTGCACGATAAATTTCATGATATTACAGCAGGCCCGCAAGCACACAATTAGAATTGAAAATGAATAACTATCCTAAACACGTATAAAATGCATTGTAATTTAACAAAATATAAAACAAGCGATTCATCATCAAGAGGATAATTATTAAAAATACCTGTGATTAAGAAAACCATGACCAGGATCTGAAGTTAACGTTGTAGAGCTATAGTAATCCTGTTAGTACTGCAAACTTTGGCATAATTTCTTCATAATACCGACTACGGAGATTCAAACATGTGGTTGCTTTACATTCTCTGAACCACTACTTAGAAGGGATCATCGCATTTAAGAACACTTTCTGCATACGACACCGGAGTCTAGTCTAAACTAATCCTTTGATATACTTTTGAACATTAGTTACTCTCTAAAACCTGAAACAATTATGTATGCTCTTTTTTGTGCCACAGGGTATACCACTCCTCACCAGACTACTAAACTGTCACTAAATATGTCTATAGCAAGGTTAGCTATTGTATTACCGGTACATGTGAAAACAGATAAATGAAATGGATATATTTTACGTTTGGCGAACTAAATATGTAATGCTTCAAAGCATTGGCGTAGGCTGTGGGTGACTCCCCCCTCCCCCAATGTGTAAGCAAATTAATTCCACTTAAAATATTTAATAAATGACCATTAAGCTTTCATTCGAATAGGGATTTCGTTCTGCATTCTCAATCTTTGCACCCCATGCCATTTAGCACCCTCACAGGGCGAAGCCAGCTTATAGTCCTCTGCAGTGCTTGCGACGCTGTTATCCTGGTGGCTAAGTTTTGCCTCCCCCCCGGGGGCAGTGTATTTAATGCTACGTCAGTGTCAACAAATAAAGTAGAAACGACAAAATTGTAGGCCTATATGATTACTGTATAACCATATATTATTTTGTACGACAAACATTTATGCATATATGCCTTTATCAGAAGTAGGCCTAAATATACAATAGCCGGAAATCGACAGGATAGGTAGGACACTAAAGGTCACAGACCAGCATAACTTAAAATTTCATGAAAGAGCTTCGACCTAACAAAACATTGGATAAGTATTCTCTGATGAATAGTTATGCAAGTTTATTGTAAATAAACTTTAATAGTAACCGAATGAAATTATTAAACGTAACTTCTTAATAAACGTAATTATAGGCCTGCATTCGGTTATTACTCGCACTCTAACTGTACAATAACTGTGTGTGCACTAAACCATGGAAATGCTTACAAATTCGTCGCCGGATACATTCTGTCACTGACCTCCTTGTGTTCCAGAAGTCCGAATTAGACCTACAAAAACATACCGGGCGTTTAAACTGTGGGCACATTAAAAACCCACGAGCAGGGAACTTCGCTATTGCCAAATTTACAACCAAAAGAACGAACCAATTCCATAAGTTTTCGAAGCTTTCGTGGTGTAGTCTTGTGTTTCACACCAAAGAACTCTCATCTAATCTTGGAATCATTTTGAAGGTTTTGGAATCCTCCGGGCCTACTCTCTAATTTGATGCGTCTTCATTAACTGACGTAAAGAAGCAAGTTGCCATTTAAGATCTCTGATCAGAGCTGTTGAATCTCCAATCATCCACTTCTATTTAATAAAGATCTTCAATGATAGTACTCTCATTTTCATTTGTCATTTGTACTGTATATGACTATATTATGTAAAAATGCGGTTGCTAAACCATACGAATTGTAGGCAGATGTGTATAAGAGACAGATATCAAGGTGCTGAATGAACTGTGTCATCCTCTTTGGACGATACCGGTAACAGGTACCGGTACCGATGATAATTGGCTTTGTTTTCGGCATGAGTTCAATCCACATGTTTCTAAATCGTTATGTTGTAGATCAGTTCTCGCATTATATGCAATGTCGTTCCTAACGAAAATACATATTATTAGGCCTAAACAATTTTCATTAGAATGACTTAGAAAATGAAAAATATATATAAAAATTAAGAATATACAAAAGCCAGACGAAAATGAACACTGGTATCAATCTTATCTTAGAAGCATTGTTTCGCATTAAGCGCTCTATAAGACAAACATTATTATTATTATTATTATTATTATTATTATTATTATTATTATTATTATTATTATTATTATTATTTTTGTTATTGAAAGATAATTATTATG